>NC_133311.1:19703408-19910804 GCF_012295235.1 Primulina huaijiensis | reverse complement strand
ATAATTCTTCAATATTAACCAATTGGCATGATCGATTAGGACATCCTGGTTCAACAATGATGCGAAGAATTATAGAAAATACACATGGTCATCCATTGAAAGACCAGAAGATCTTTCAGAATAATAAGTTTCAATGTAAAGCATGTTCTCTTGGAAAACTTATTATAAGACCATCACCAGCCAAAATCCAAACTGAATCACCAATGTTTCTTGAACGTATTCAGGGTGATATTTGTGGACCAATCCATCCACCATGTGGACCATTCAGATACTTTATGGTATTGATTGATGCCTCCAGCAGATGGTCACATGTATGTTTATTGTCAACTCGAAATGTTGCATTTGCAAGATTACTTGCTCAAATAATAAAATTGAGGAATCAATTTCCCGATTATACAATCAAGAAAATTAGACTTGATAATGCTGGTGAATTTACTTCCCAGACTTTCAATGATTATTGTATGTCTATGGGAATCATTGTTGAGCATCCTGTTGCTCATGTACATACTCAAAATGGATTGGCTGAATCATTGATTAAACGTCTGCAAATGATTGCTAGACCAATGATTATGAAAACAAAGCTCCCTATTTCTATATGGGGACATGCAATTTTACATGCTGCTTCATTAATTCGCATCAGACCAAGTGCATATCATAAATACTCCCCATTGCAGCTTGCATTTGGTAAAGAACCAGACATTTCTCATCTGAGAATTTTTGGATGTATGGTGTATGTGCCTATTGCACCACCTCAACGAAAGAAAATGGGACCTCAAAGAAAGATTGGAATTTATATTGGTTATGATAGTCCATCGATCATTCGATATCTTGAACCACAGACAGGCGACGTGTTCACAGCACGTTTTGCTGATTGTCATTTTAATGAGGAAATCTTCCCAATGTTAGGGGGAGAACAGAAACATACCGAAAAAGAAATTACATGGTATGTATCATCATTGTTACATCTGGATCCAAGAACAAAACAATGTGAAAAAGATGTACAGCAAATTGTGCACTTGCAAAGAATAGCAAATCAAATACCAGATGCATTTGCAGACACAAAAGGGGTAACTAAATCATATATACATGCTGCAAATGCCCCTGCTCGAATTGAAATTCCGAAGAAACAAATTGAAGATAGTCATGATGTCATTAAACGCCTGAAGCGTGGAAGGCCAGTTGGTTCCAAGGATAAAAATCCTCGAAAAAGAAAATTCATAGAGAAACACAATGATCACAAAATAGAGAATGATGTTCCTGAAGAAACACATAATGATCACAAAATAGAGAATGATGTTCCTGAAGAAACACATGATGATGAAAATGTTTTGTCAGAACCACAAACTGACGAGAATCATGAAATCTCTATCAATTATATTAATACTGGAAAAATATGGAACCGAAAAGATATAGAAGAAATTGATGATATATTTTCTTATAATGTGGCAATCGACATCATAAATGATAATGAAGATCATGAACCAAAATCTTTTGGTGAATGTAAAAATCGGCAGGATTGGATAAAATGGAAAGATGCCATCCAGGTTGAATTGGATTCGCTAAATAAACGTAATGTTTTTGGACCTATAGTCCTTACACCTGAAGGTGTAAAACCTGTTGGATACAAATGGGTTTTTATTCGAAAGCGAAATGAGAAAAATGAAATAGTAAGATATAAAGCTCGACTTGTTGCACAAGGTTTTTCTCAAAGGCCTGGAATTGATTATGAAGAAACGTATTCTCCTGTGATGGATGCAATTACGTTTCGGTATTTGATTAGCTTGGCAGTATCTGAAAATTTAGAAATGCGTCTTATGGATGTTGTTACAGCCTACTTATATGGATCACTTGATAGTAATATATATATGAAAATCCCTGAAGGATTTAAGATGCCTGAAGCACAAAGTTCAAAACCCAGAGAATGTTATTCTGTGAAATTACTAAGATCATTATATGGGTTGAAGCAATCCGGCAGAATGTGGTATAATAGGCTAAGTGATCACTTGATGAAAAAGGGATATGTAAATAATTCAATATGCCCTTGTGTTTTCATTAAGAAAACAACATCCGGATGCGTAATTATTGCTGTATATGTTGATGATTTAAACATCATTGGAACAAATAAGGAAATTCAAGAAGTTGTGTCATACTTGAAAGAAGAATTTGAAATGAAGGATCTTGGAAAAACCAAGTATTGTCTGGGTTTACAAATTGAACAAAAAGAATGTGGAATATTTGTTCACCAGACAAATTATACAGAAAAGATCCTTAAACGTTTTAATATGGACAAATCAAATCCTTTAAGTACTCCAATGGTTGTTAGATCATTAAACATAGAAAAGGATCCATTCCGTCCATGTGAAGATGATGAAGATATTCTTGGTCCAGAAGTACCATATCTAAGTGCTATCGGTGCCCTTATGTATCTTACAAATTGTACAAGGCCTGATATATCTTTTGCCGTAAATTTATTGGCAAGATTTAGCACATATCCAACAAAGAGACATTGGAACGGAATTAAACATATATTCCGTTATCTACGAGGAACGACAGACTTGGGACTTTTGTATTCAAAAGATGCTAATCCAAGTATAATTGGTTATGCCGATGCTGGATACTTATCTGATCCACACAAAGCACGTTCTCAAACTGGATATGTATTTACTCGTGGAGGCACTGCAATTTCTTGGCGTTCACAGAAACAAACACTTGTAACAACTTCATCAAATCATGCCGAGATTATTGCACTACATGAAGCAAGCCGTGAATGTGTGTGGTTAAAATCAATGACTCAACATATCCAAATCTCATGCGGATTATCATTCGACGAGAAGCCTGTGATACTATATGAAGATAATGCTGCATGTGTTGCTCAAATGAAAGAAGGATACATAAAAAGCGACAGAACTAAACATATTCCTCCTAAGTTCTTCGCATTCACCAAGGAGCTTGAGAAGAATAAATGTATTGATGTTCGTCACATTCAATCAAGTGAAAACTCATCAGATCTCTTCACAAAGGCACTTCCTACGACAATATTCAGAAAGCACATATATAATATTGGGATGCGCAATCTACGAAATTTGTGAAGAATTGTTCGTGTCAACATGAGGGGGAGTTTACGTGACTGCACTCTTTTTCCCTTACTATGGTTTTTATCCCAATGGGTTTTTCCTAGTAAGGTTTTTAACGAGGCAGTATAAAAACACGTAATGTATACAATCATTATGATCATCATCACAAGGGGGAGTGTTGAAAAATTATTTAAAAATGTGAAAAATATTTGTGTTGAAAATGTGAATGTTGAATGTTGAAAATTAGGTAAAATTAGGTGTTGAATATTGAAAATTAGTGTGTGATGATGTAGGTAATGATGTATTTTATTTTTGGATTATTTGTAAAAATTTTCTATAAATAGATCTCTCATTTGTGAAGAAAATCACAATTGAGTTGAGAGAAAAATATTATAAAGTGTGTAGTGTGATAATTTTAAGAGTTTGAGATTTTTACTTTTTACCGTAAATTTTTACTTTTTCACAACAATATTTGAATACTTCTCATGCTTACCATCAATTCATTTACCCAACAAAAATTTGATGTGTTTAACGTGGAAATCAGATGATTCTGATGTCTGTGTGGTTGAAAGAATTTGAGTAGAGATGTTGGAGGATCAGGTAGCGCTAGGGATGACAATGGGTAGGGTATGAGTCGGATTTCATACATCCATCCCCATACCCATTTATTAAATTCATCCCCATACCCATACCCATCGGGTATTGAATTTCATCCTCATCCCCATACCCATNTTTCTTCTTTTTTAATATACAAAGCATCGTTTTCTTTAATTTTCAAATTTATGATCATATGTATTGAAAACTCCGAAATCGATGGATTGATTGATGAATCTTTAATATAAATAAATATAATTACTACATACATACATACATATATATAGATACACACACACACACACACACACACACACACACACACATATATATATATATGTATATTAATTTAAACGGGTATTCGGGTCGGGTGTGGGTCGGATTATATTAAACCCGCCTCCATACCCGAACTCGAAAATCCCCATACCCGATTACCCAATTATTTAATCGGGTCTAAAAATCCCTCCATACCCTCTTTTATTCGGGTCGGATATCGGATTGGGTTCGGAGTAAATTGCCATCCCTAGGTAGCGCATCTGTTACGGAGGTATCTGGGGAACTATGTCAGAGGACTCAACAAAAAGAACCCCTTAAGATCACTGTCTGGCAAGGGTTTTTTTTTTCCTGCTTGTTGCTCGATCAGGTTTTATTCTTGATTAAAGTGGAATACTGGGCAGTATTTTTTTCAACACTCTGAAGCTTGGTTTTCCATTAAGAATGACTTCAATACTTCATCATTTTTCTAGTATTCCATGGCTCGTGGTGATGATTGTGGTGCTGCTATCTTCTTCTTTCGGCAGTCGTAGAAGTGATTAGCATAAGTTTATGGTTAACTGTAATGTTACATGGGCTATATTTTTTATTGAGATATATAAGATTACTGTAGAATACGCACGCGAATTCAACCAGTGAAACTTACTGTTGAATTAAGAACTTGTAAACCAATCAATGAATATGCAAGGAATGAAAAACAGAGGATTTACGTGGTTCTACATCCATGAGAGAGTTAATCTTATTATCAATGAATCTACAATACGACAGATATCTCACACTGAAAGAATTCACTCTTGTATTTCCACATAACTTTTATACACTCCGGATTCTTTCGAAGCATATATTTATCTTTTAACTTCTGGATAGAATGGTGGAAAGATGATCTATCTTTCAAAAGCAATCTAGATATATATATTTATATGTGTGTAAGCTTCTTGACACATATAAATAACCAACCCGTGAACTAGCCGTTGTGTTGACCACTTAATTCCCTTCCACTTCATTGAGTTATGCGGATTAGATAACACTCGTGGTTCACAATTCTCCACCTTGTCGTGCATTGATGCTCTTCCATTTGTTGCTGATGCTCTTCCATTTGTTGCCTTGAGAGAACCTGGGGAAGAATCTGACTGGAAACCAGAAAGTGTTGTTGATAACCCGCTTCCATCAAGGCTAAAATAATCTGATGGTCAATGATTTTGTAGTTTAAAGTGTATTTTAGCTTGCATTTGAGCAAGTTAGCAAAAAAAATGAAAAAACATAGCAAAACATTACAGTTGGAAGGTTCAGGTCTGCTGGCTATCGGCTATGTAAACGGGGTTTCCCGTCTGCGATTGCCCAAATGAGAACATTTTGAAAGTATGACTGGTGTACGTCAAAGTTTTCTTTCTTTTTTTTAGTCTCAAACACAAGAGAGGCAAATGCATATGGGCATGCGTCTGGTCCACAATTGCATCGTATGGAAGCTTTGGCTCTCAATTCATAGAGCCATGCCAGCCATGCCTTAACCTTTGGCTTTGGACAAGCCTCCGGTTCGATTTATATACCAAATTTCATGAGCCACGAAAGAGTCGAAAATCCAAATTTCTTGAAAAGCGGGTCATTCAACAGCAGCAGACCAAAAATCCACTGAGCAAATGTACACATACATTACAGGTTACATATCCACGCCAAATAAATTATACGTACTGACAATATATATGGTTTAAACTATTGGATTTTGCATATTATGGGCAACCATAAGGATTTTTATCAGTGATTGTAATTCATATTATATTGTTAATAAATGTAATTATAATGATATTTAAATTGCTGATTCAATAATTATATGTTAATTGAATTCTATATTTATATTATATTATTAGCAGAAAGTATGTGTGATGCACTTAGGAACCAATTAGATATAATAAAAATTTAAAATTTTGAAGATAAAAATAATTCTACATCATAAAGTGTCATGATTAATTGTATAAGTAATTGTGGGTTATGATTAATTGTATAAGTAATTGTGGGTTATAATAAAATTTAAAAGTTCTCATTGTTAAATGAACTCGATAAAAATTTAAAATAATAAATTTTTTTTATTAGGTAATAATGATTAATTTATAAATTTCTCTATTTATCTATTGTAAGCAAGAAATCTAATCTAAAAACATAAAGGCTATAATAAATTTACATAACCTTTTTTTTTAAATGACAACTAATTTTCAAAACACCAACCAAACTAATACAATAATCATCAAAAAAATAACATAAATATTTCTGTAATTTATTAAATTGTTTTCATAAGACCTTTGAAATAAATGGGTAATTTTAATGAAGTAATTAAAATATATGATCATTCTGATCCAAATTTAAGTCAATAGGAATGAATAGACACAATTAAAGTATGAGTTAAGAGATGTTTTCTTAATTAAATCCAATTTTTTCTCATCTATTTCCCCTATTAATATTTACGTGTGTTACTTTTTTTTAGTGGAAAATTTGTAAATTTATTCAAACAGTGCAAGATCCTCGATTTCAAGATTTACTGACCAAATAAGAAAATCTCCAAAATTTTAACCAAAAAAAAAAAAAAAGGAAAAAAGCTAGTGAATATCAGAATATGTATACCATTTGTATTTGTTAATTTTTTCATCTTTGTCCTTTTTAAAAAATAAAAATAAAAATTTATTTCAACGTAATAGAGTGAGTTCCCTTACGCGGCACCTGTATCGCCATAATTTTTCCTGATAAGTAATATGATCCCTCCAATGTCACTGTCTCCACACGCTCATCTTCATCTTCATCTTCATCTTCGGAGGAAAAAACTTGCAAGGTTCATTTCCGCTCCAGTTTTCGCGGTGGGAACCAAGAAATCAATAGCTAATGGCGGTTCTTAGCTTCCAAGCTGTCAATATGCCATCTGTTGGCCACTGTTGTAGTAGAAGAAACAGTCATTGCAATGGAGTCAGCATAATTCGATGTGGGATTGCGGAGGCGTCGGGGGAACCGGCTCCCATGGGGCAGAAGACTAAGTACAATGACGGGGTATTTGAGAAGGTTTTTATGACCCTGTTTGCGCGGAAGATGTCGAAATTCTCCAGAGGTCGAAGCAAGGAAACGGGGTGGTTGGATTATGATTATGATTCGTTTGTTGATGTGTCGAAGAGTGTGATGGAAGGAAGGTCGCGCCAGCAGCAGCAGCAAGTGGTGAGAGAGGTGCTTCTTTCCATGCTTCCTCCTGGTGCACCTGCTCAAGTATGTCCTTTTTGATCCTGCTTGTCATGCATCCATGTTTCAGATTGATGTCTAAAAACTCTCCTTTTGATACATTTGTTTTTTATATATATAATTCTATACATGAAGTAGACTTGAAATTGAAATATGTTGTTCTGAGTATTGTGTTTTGCTTCTGCAGTTCAGAAAATTATTTCCACCAACGAAGTGGGCGGCAGAATTCAATGCAGCCATAACAGTACCCTTCTTCCACTGGTTAGTTGGTCCCTCTGAGGTATAATTACAGGCTCAAGTACTTCATTATGCAATTTATACGTTTTACAGGAACTGATTGGTATTTATCATGCATAGTACAATGGCTTTTGTATCCCAATAAGTACGATATGTTATAGTCATGGTTCGATGCAGTCTGTAGTTACTGGTAAAGCAGTCAACTCAATTAATGGCTTATGCAGCTTTCTGTCTGCACTGAAATAAATAAGTGAGTTCTGTAGGTTGTGGAAGTGGAAGTTAATGGAGTGAAGCAAAAAAGTGGAGTTCACATTAAGAAATGCAGGTATATTTATTTGCTCCTTTGCTTTTGCATGAATTTGGTTGGGTTCGTTTCATATACAACTAACTTGTTCCGTTCATGCATCAAGGTACCTGGAGAACAGTGGGTGTGTCGGAATGTGTGTAAACATGTGTAAAATACCTACACAAGATTTCTTCACCAACGAGTTCGGCCTTCCACTAACCATGACTCCTAGTATGTCAATTTCATCTTTCCTTCATGTTCTGGTGGATTTGGATTTGATGATTCTGTCATATATTTGAGTTCTCCATTTAGTGCAATATAGAATGGATTGTTCCCAGAAGGTTTCGAACTTACGATCTCTATGCTGATACCTAGCCAAGAACCATTTGTTCTTAAAGCTCAAACTAATTTGTAGGAAGTGGGCCAGCCTCTAATTTAAATCCATCTAAATTTGATATAAATGACTGAATCACGACCGAATTCAAATGCAATGTGAAATTCCAAAATAAAAAACCCAATGGATGTTTCTGTGTATCTATACTCGGTTTCGTTCATGGTACAGATTTTGAAGATATGAGTTGTGAGATGGTGTATGGACAAGTTCCACCGCCATTCGAGGAGGATCCAGCATCCAAACAACCTTGTCTCGTCGATTTTTGTAAGTTTACTTATATATGTTTGGTTTTGAGTATGTAGCAAACTTTTTTCTGAGATATACTTAATTTTAAACAATACTTACTCTCCAGGCTCCTTAGCGAATCCAAATTCCAGTTTCTGTCACAAACTGAAAGCATGAAATGATGAGATATACAAGAAATATGAACTTTCTTGATGAGGTTTTGGTGGCAGTAGTTTTACCACGCCTAAATATTAGTACATACACAGTAGAGATATAATACAGTAATTGTTAATATTTTCTTTCTATTTTTTTCAATACTGTCAACTCTTTAAATATTATTTTCTCAAGTGTAGTGTGTGTATAGTGTTTCTCATACTTGCAGCAATTGTTTTTAGTTGGTAGTTTATGTTGAAACGTATTCAGTCGATTTCTCTCATTGGAAAAGTATCGTGGAAAGATTTACTACGCCTGGTAACTTGATAAAATAGGTGAAAATTGGTGAAAGAGAGCTTTGAAAATTGAAACTCGTGATTTTTCGGATATTGAGTGCATGCCTGAAAAGCAATATTTCATACAAAAACGTTATAGAAAACCAATAAACCAGTGATAGTTTGAGAAATAACAAAAAACTGGAAACTTTTAATGCACAATCCTAAAATCAAAAACTTCATGAAAAAGTCCAAAAGGGCTCAGATCTGGCATCAGTGCCATCGAAGTGGATAAAGTCAGATATGGTAGTCTAGTCTGTATAACCGATGGCCAACAGTTTCAAGATGACCAAGAAGGAAAAGATGGAGAAAAAATCACTTTAATTAAGTTTTAAGCCACACGAATTAAGCCAAGTTTTCCGGCAGTCCATAAATTTGAAGAAATATCAGCATTTTTCTTGCATAAAACCAGATAATAACTTTCATCCTAGTGTCTTTTTCTCTAATCTTCAGTTCAACTGACTTTAAAAAATAAATGTGATCAGTCATTCATATGTGACAACAAGAACGCATAAGAAAGGCCATGTAAATACCAAAGTAAAAGGGATGCAACGACGTTGACGAAAAAGGATAGGTCACACATTAAAAACTTTTTATCAACTCATACAAGGGAAAGAACGGAAAAAGACAGTGATGAGCAACACTTGTATTAAACTGATGGGCTTTATCATCTGCTTATCCGAGGACTTTTATCGACAACATTTAGAGGTGGTCTTGAAACCTGTGAAATTACACTACTGATTCAAGGATATGAGAGCACGTAAGAAAGAAAAGTACAAAATGTGACATCAACCTCATTCTTCTCCAAATATTCCGCACATTATGGGCATCTTACAACTCAAACTCATCATCCAGCTTCATTTGCTCAGCTGCAGCCTCCTCTTCCTCATCATCAATAACGAAATACGGATTGTGAGCCTCAGGCTTGAACTTGTACCCTGTGAATACATAGAACGCCAGTGTAGCCACCTCCCCTGCCACAATGCTAGTCCATAGATACTTATATGAAGTAATAGTCTCCAGTGCATAAACCACGACCCGCGTGAAGTATATGTAGCATATCACCACTATGTAATACTGCCTAAATAAAGTCAACTTCATCAAATTCACAGCAGCCTTCCCGTCTGTCCTTGCTGCCTCCCGCAAATTCTTGATGGACCAAACGATTGGGAACAGCACTGCGCAACAACATACAACGTCAACAAGCAAGAACACCTGTTTCCAGGTCACCCAATCCTGACCGTATGGGCCTGTTTCATCAATCACAACCTGCGCTATGTTTGCAACCACCTGAAGTGGGATCACGATCATGAGCACCTTCTTCTCCTTATCTTGCAAATACGGTTTCAAGAACGACCATCCGGTCCCGATCAAGACAATTAAAGTAAACAGAGTAATACCCTTCAAGAAACTGAAAATGTAAAACAGCACATCCCACCCGTGGGCAGACCCTGTGCGTTTGATATAAGATTTATCCTCAGCCTCGCATAGCAAATTCAACGCTTTCAAAACCACCACCGACAACATAAAGAAATGGATCCCAAAGACAGTCAACCTCTTCTTGTAGAGAACACTGATCCAAAACGCAGACAAAACAAAATAGATCATGGAGAAGAGGAAATAAACCCTAGGCAAGACCGTTTTACCCGCCGAGAGATAATCACGTCTATCGGACTTGCCGCCTTCCAGGTTGTACATCGCGGAGCGCACATTCATGGAGATTTTTAGCTGAGGAAGGCAATTAGCAAAGACAAGAGTGTACCGATCCGCATCTGATTCAGAGTAGAGCAAATTCCACACGGTGGGAATGGGATTGGGTAGCGCATCAAAGGTGAAGACTTTCTTGACTGAATCGGATCCCACAGCACAGGTGATCTCCGCATCCTCTATTTGCTGAAGTACATGGATCCATGCGTCGCGGGTGCAGAGGAAGAATCCCAACTTGGAAAGGATGGAGGTGTCGGGATTCTGCGGACCGGACAGAGAGAGCTTGGTGATGTTGAGCTGCAGCTGACCCCGGTGGGTGAATCCAAACTCGTCGAAGGCGATTATCGGTCGATCATCGTTCCGGATCTCCGAGTGGCGGATCTCTGCTCCGGTGAGTGAAGCGACGGAGAAGAGAATCAGGAGAAACAGACACATGATATGGGGCTGAGGTATGGACAAGATTTTCAATTAATACTATTTATTAATTTTCAAATATTATACTTATATTAATAACATTACATGCATGCATCATTGTAAAACTAGCCCGAGTGTTTGTCTAATAGTCATAATTTTTTCTCAATATTTTTTTGAACAATAAGATTTATCTAGATTGTGTTTTTTACATGTTATTGTTGTTAGTTCGAAAGTTTATTTGACGTGTATTGGAGGGAAGCCGTAGATTCTTTCGTCATATAAAAATAGATATTAACGGATCATGACACACATAGTATATATAATATGAAAAAACCAGAGTTGTCGAGAGAAAAATAGGATGAAAGGATAATCGTGAAATGTAGAATTAGTTGATTAAAAAATATTTTTGAAATTATAAAATAACTTTGTCAATATACAGAAAAATGTTTCTCTACTAGGTTGAACATTAATTAATACTAGCTACTTTGCACACGCAGTGCGTGTGTGTATTTTTTTTATAATTATCGAGATACTAAAGTGAAATTTGACAAATTATTGAGGGATTAAATTGATATTTGAATTTTTGTAATTAAAAAAAATAAAAACAAAAGTGTAGGTTGAAATAAAAAATAAATAAACAAAAGTGTAATATTTGTATCACATAAGAGCAAAATTGGAAAAGCCAAAAACAGAACAAGACTCCATTTTTGTCTCTGTTATAGAGATTCTTAATAATAGTAACAGATAATAGATATATAAATTTCAATTCACTATACTTTTAAGAAGTTTAAATTTTGTATTATGATTGTTTAAGAAAAACTATAAATTTCAATATTTTCAAATAAATATTCATTAAACTGTCCGTAGTTTTTTGGGATTTAAAATATTTGGGTCCATATTATTTGTTTGTCAATCAGCTGTGAAAGCTTCCAAGAAATTGCGGAATTGTTGTTATTTGTGATTTGGGTTGGAGGAAAGTAACGTTGTAATTAGATGGTTCATTTTACGTTGAAGAAACCGATGCCATTTATTTCCATGTACTTTAATGTAATAATAATAAAAAAAAATCATTTGTTTAATTTTCTGGTGAGATGATATGTTTTATCCGTATCAAGTAAATCTACTTTTCGCATTTAATAAAATAAAATCTTAATCTATATATATATATATATATATATAAAATAAAATAATTATATAATTGAGACGGAAGAATTAGACGCGAGTATGTCTCTTGTGAGACGGTCTCACGAATCTTTATCTGTGAGACGGATCAATCCTACCGATATTCACAATAAAAAGTAATACTCTTAGCATAAAAAGTAATACTTTTCATGAATGACCATGACCCAAATAAGAAATCTGTATCACAAAATTGATTCATGAGACCGTCTTACAGAAGTTTTTGTGATTAGACGCAGAGCTACCCATGATCTTCAAAAATATAACTGATTTTATTCCTTCCTCCTATTACTCTCATTTTTATGGGAGAAATATAATAATTTATACACGAGAAGTCACAAATGTTGATGAAAAAACAGACCCACCAAAATTATATTTTATATGAAAAAATAATTATACATTGTCATATCTTGTATTAAAATTTACTTTTTACATGCTTGAACGATCATTCAGTATTCATTTTATCTTTGCTTTTTCATTATGATTACAGTATAATAAGTCTTAAATATTATAAATCTTAGAATAATATTTGCATAGTTGGCACAATTTGAAGATAATTTACTATCTGAAGTAACGTTATAATTTTGAGTAGAGAGACAAGTCTCATCTGATTTATATCAGAGAGATGGATCGACATGGTTCATATTTAGAGCCAAAACTAATACTTTTGAAATAAAAAATATACAATTTCATAGGTCGGATCAAGTAGAAGATCTGTCTCATGTTGATGTAGAAATAGAAACATCAGTTCCCGTGGATGGATCCCAACCAGCAGGAAGTTTGATGTCCGGCCAGTCCCCTCGGCATCCCAGTCTTATATACAGGCTCTTTTTATCTTCAAAACAAGGAAACTTTTTATCAACAACACCCTACTACCACACCTTCAAATCAAGTGCACACCCTGTGTTTCCTATTGTGTCGTGATCTTCTGTACTGTGTGAACATTATCATGTGCCATTCTTAGACAAGCATTAGAAAAAGGACATCTTTCCTTAAATACATGTGATAAGATATTGAAGCATGGAATGAAAATCTGAAAATCTGGAGTGTAAATCATAGGAAGTGTGTATACAGAGTTTGTCAAAAAAACATGATCGACTAAGTATATAAAATGACATTGAAATAAGACGAATATAGAGTGTACCTGGAATATTTTTATCTGATAATATCAAACGTTTTAAAGCGCTGAGTAAAGCCTGGGCGATAGTTTTGGAGTAATTGGCATCCCAACCTCCAAGCTTCATGACCACTTCAGCATTTGCGTAACCTTGAAGACCATCTTGGATGTGTCTCTTGGCCTCCTCTGTTGCCGACTTTTCATCTTCACAATTACCAAATCAAAAATATATTTTGAGAAGCTATAAACAGAACAATACCCATTTTTTAGAGGCCAAGAAACTTTTTCGTCTATAAAACGGATACCAACATAAAACCTAAAAAATATAAGAAGGGATGCCTAAAGTTACGTTTCTGAATAATTTATACATGGAAGTTGTTTTTAGCCAGAGATGAGCAACTTAAAAAATATTTGCATAATATTGTCACTTAAGAGACGCCTAATTAAGTGGTTAAGAATTCTGTCAGTTTCCTCGTATATTGAGAAACAATTCATGGTAATAGTACTAGTGAACACAATCAATGACATGAGGTTTCACCAATCTATCCTAAGCAAAAACAAAATCTTGATTAACACAACTAACCATTCACCCCGTATGTGTATCATGCAAGTTTCAAAGGTACGAGGAAACTCTTTTACACACAATCCGCAGCATCTTTTTGAACGTTAACATGTAAAAACTCCTTTGAAAACAAACATCAATTAAAGTGATTGTAAGGTCCTTAATTTCTTTCCAAGGACACCGCGAAAACGACTTTCAAACAATGCCTGGCTTCCCATCCCCCAAATCAATACTTCCGACTAAAAATATCAATCATCCCATTGAGTATATTTGAAATATTCTCCCACTGACAGGAAAAAAACCGGTTATGTTTATCCCCACAAAAGATGGAAAATTACCGTATGCTTAAAACACTGCAGAGAGAGTTAACATTACCTAGAGCTTCAGACTGAGACAGCCAAACAGTAAATCCTGCAAAAATATGCCGCCATTTATTAGGCCTCCTGGCAGCACCATATTCCCCTCCTATTGTTGCAACAACAGCTCGGGCTTGACTGGAAATTCAATCGTTTATAAAACATTTAATTGCATAAGGAAATATCAAGGAAAAAAATAGTGGAAGATGGTCAATTTTGCTGCACCAAATAAATGATCATGTGGTGAAATACAGCTAAAAATAATACCGACTAAGATTCTCTAATATAGCATCTTCTGCTTCTGCAACAGCTTCAGTGCCCTCCGCCATCACCCCTGGAACCAGTTTAAGATGTCAACGAACTGCAAGATGGTAATGCAAGTTATAGTTTGTTGAGTCAATGCAAAATGTGGACTGTTCATTTGAAGTTTTCAGGATCTTCATTTTATGGAACTCATATTGATATATTTTCTTTACTTTTCTTTCTTTTCAACGAGCCAGTTCAATCTCTGGAAAACTCACGAAGATAGTGGATATATTCATATGAAAGTTTCAGGATCTACATTATATGGAACTTATATCGATCTATTTTCTCTACTTTTCTTTCTTGACATTGACCCAGTTCAATCTCTGGAAAACTCACGAAGATTTTCATTCTTGATTAACCCTGTACACAAAAAACATGGAAATTTGTTTTTTTATGCAAAAAGTGAAATTTTTTAAAAGGAATACAAGATGGATGAGAACTATGCATTAACTTGCTTGCACTTAAGCATCCTATTTTTCATTCACTTCAAAATGATGTTTGCAAATACATATTTTTCCATTCGACTATTTAAAGACTCCATGATAAACGAATGATATCAACGAGTGGTTATTTTGCTAGCATGTGTGGGTGAGTGAGATAACGAGAGTGGATTACGCATGCAGAGATTAAGAAACCTGTTCACTCACATGAATCGATGGATTGCTTAGTATATGCTTCTAGCAGCTCCTGTGTATTGAGCGGAGTGTATCTAATAACATAGAAGACACAAATTTAGGAAGATAAAGAAATTAGGCTAACGAAGAATTAAAGCAAATTCGGCTAACGAAGAATTAAAGCCCAAGCATTTAGAAAGACATAATGTTTTTAATGCTGCAAACACCAGAAAACTTCCAATTAATGTATAAAGAGAAATGCCAAAAACAGGTAAAACTGGAACAGAAATCAGATCAATCAGTACTTCCAAGTCTTCCCTTTCCTGACAGTTTTATTAAAGACTAACAAGATGATATAAGATTAATTGCTTAGATTAATAAACAACACTTCAGATTGAGCGATACAGACAAGAGCAAGCAAAACGTAAAGGCTACCGAAAGGCAGCCCGATAAAATTAGTATAACCTTGTATATTATTGAAGTAATATATTCACGTCAATTCTAAGTTTATAGTCCAATGAAGAGAGTCCCGTACCCAAGACCAACAGCTAGTTCTCGAGCAATCTTGTGGTTTATGTCAGCCGATTCTCCAACTAAGAAGATTGAAGCTCCTTTCAATAGTTGCACGACTCCCTCTGTTAATGACTCCCAGGATTCCATAATGTCGGGCCATTTTAATTCTGGGTCTTGCTTCTTCAAGTTAACCACCAGTTGAGCTTCATCTATGTACCTAAAAAGAGAACAAACATCAGTATAATCGTGAAATGGTTTGCGTTGATCCTCTATTGTTCATATTAACAACATATACCATATCGTTTCCGCAGGCTTTATGACTCCATAGAGAGTATCAGTATCCAAGAGAGTCCTTATGTACCCTGATTGCTGCACTTTAATGACCAAAGAGGTATCATTTGCATCTACAAAGATATCCTTGGGACTTATGCTTTCACTCCCTAGCTCCAATCTCAACTCTACCTCAGTTGAATCGTCATGAAACTGCACTAAGATTCAATTTATTCTCATATCAGAGATATCCCAAGTTCGCTGACAAATGTACATTTCTACAGTAGATAAATATACCTGAATAATTATTGTCCAGTATATTTCATAAGTTCTGTTTAGGTGGAAAGGGTGGGCAATAACATTTTTAAGAAAAAACTATTAAGTGGGAACAGCTTTCTAATATATACTACAGCGGGAGAGTCTCCGAGCATATTAGGAGATTCTCCGGGCTTATATCAGCTATAAGCTACGGCCCAATTGCTTGTAGTCCGCAGAGCAGACTAGAGACATAACAAAATACCATTTCTGGGAATTTCTCAAGGAAAGTGGATTTCAATCTCTACCTCGTAATGGGTTGTGTCCGTGGAGACAGCCGGAGTGGCGCAGCAGAGTTGCGTGTGCCTGCTTCGCTGGTTCACAGGAACAGCAGAAACAAGGGGAAGAATCGAAGGAAAGCGGGTTGCAAGAACCAAGAATTTTGGTGTTAATAAAGAGATAGTAGCAGGAGCAGGAAAGAAACATGGTGGTGGATTTGGTGGAAGGACGAAGCTGTTCACAGATGTAGCCATTTTGCCCTGTGCATTTGCGGATAGCATTAGAAGTGGGGTTATTAAATAATAACAATTTTCAAATAAAATGCATTTTTTAATAAATAATAAATTTATTAAACGCTTTTTAATAACTTAATTAATTAAATAATAAAAACATTATTTACTAGTGTAATATGTGATTTCAACATATATGTGCTCAAATTATCGGTAAACTTTACCAGATAATACATATAAATATTCTGAAATTTGGTTACAAATCAATCGCGGTAATGATATTTATATAATTTCAGAATATCGCATGACTTTTGTATGCTTGGTGAGCACATTGATTTGGTGGTGATTTCATATTAACACTGACTCTACTATTGCTTTGCTTATTTCCAATATGAAAGGTTGACGATTATGAAAACGAAGGGATGGATATGAAATGAAAAGCTTCGCAATTCAATGTGTTCGAATCAAACGTGCAACTGAGATACATCCCATAACGCATAGGTAAGATGTATTCATATTTTGTGAAACAATAATTTCTTCCAGAAGTGAATTAAAAAACGCATAGTCGACAGCTTCGACTCCAACCATGTGTGGTGTGCATATCGGTGTCTAAGCAGCTATAAAATGACTCTAGAAACATAATATCATCAAGGAGAGTGATCAAGCTGAGTTCGGCGGGCCGTTCATATACTGGTACTGTGGTCTTGTACAATCAAAGTACAGATTTTTTTCTCCAGGAGATGTAAGGCTCCTTGTTTAAGAGTAATGGCCAATCATCAAAGACGAAATTTTATATGTCAACGTTACTCAGGTTAATTCGCATCTCACTATGGCTATAAATTGACTGTCAAGTGTTGATCTGTACATGAATAAGGACATCAGCATATGGAAAAAAGACTAATTGCTTTACTCAAACATTCTATGCTGCAGGGATATATATACACAAGGGAACTTTTAGTTTTCTGTACATATGCAACGAGATCAGCACGACTCCTAATGGATTGGTTTATCCAGTTGCATCACAAAACAGATTCGTACGCCCAAAAGGTATCAGGATCGGGGTTGAAGAGTGAGTAATCTTTGACTTCTAGATTTGCAATATTCCAGTCAACAAATCGAGCTTGAATTGCCTTGAATAGCAAGAGAATTGTTGGCAAAAGCCACCATTTGTCATCTTCCCTGGAATCACAACAAAGTTGAAAACACATCTCTATGCAATTCCCGCATACTGAAAAGCATGGATCTTACAACCTCAATTTGATGGAAAACAATCACGGTAATCTCAGTAAAGAAAAGGGATTTTAGGTTCATTCCCGATTAGCACGCGATCAGAACACTCCAAATTGACTTTTTCAATCCCAAACTCCTATGGTGGTTTTTCTTTACTTCATTTTAAACAATACCAGCAGTTGGCAAGTTGAGGTACATTGTATGTAAATGACAGAAATAGGTGCACTGCTGGGGACTGAGTCTAAATCCTAACGGTGAAGCACAAACAGAAAACACTCGATGCAAAACAAATCACACTGCAAATAAAATATTTTCTCCTGGATCAACTCATTGCAAGACTTGTTATTCAGAGCAAAAAACAAGAAATTCCACCTTTTAGCAAATCCAATACTTAAAATTTCAAACAGCACATTCACACAACCAGAAAACAAGTCGAGGCAGCCTGGCCATTATCGTCTTCAGGAATCCTCAATCATAACCTCAAAAATATGTTACACAAGAATGTTGATGGTACTCACCTTGAATGCAAAATGCTCCCCTTTTGCTGGGAATCCACCGAGGTGGTTACATAATGAATCAGGCCACAGATAAATGCCACACCCTGCAAAGTACATAAAATTAAAAAATTTATGAATCAAAATTAGATTCTTTAAGAATAAGGGTTAAAGACACACATCATCGTCTTTTATTGATTTTCCTTCACCGTAACCATATCTTGCTCCTGCAAGTAGTTCACAGCCAGAAAATGCTGCCATCACTTGGACAATTAACTTGTTATTCAAGGCCATATCTTGCTCTTTCATATTTCACCATAAACCAAGTAAATTAACTGGCATGAACCAGTATCCATCTAAAACCATGGAACATGTGTACATTTTCGCTCTAAACCTTCGGAAGTAACTATAACTCTGCTTTGAAGATGATACTGAATTTTATTTTTCCATATACTTGCAGCTACCTATCCCAAAGTTTATATGATCTTAAACAATACTTGATTAGCATCGATTTGAAAGCAAGATACAGAAACAAAGTAGACCATGTTTTCATCAAAACATCGTTGGAAGACACAATAGACAGCATTAGATATTAATATTTTAGAAACAACCAGTATCAGAATTTGCAAGTGACCCAGTCAAATTCAATGAAAATTTGAGGAAAGATATTAGCAGTCAAGTGAATTAAATTCAGCCTCTAAGTTTAACAGAATTTAGGGCTAAATTGGTAGACTGGGAAAATCTTAGCCAGGAATTTGCAGTGCATTTTCAGTTGACACAACAAATGCAGTCCTCTCGACCTTTCCATGCCTTTTCTTATCACTTTCTTCTCACATTTTCTCAGGTAAAACCGAATGCAGTTGTTTTATTAAATTTGAATGACTGCAAATCAACGCTTACAATGTTTGAGATTGAGCTAGCATTCCACAAGGCATAAACACGAGCAAGTGAAGCTCTTCTAGGTCCATTACTGAATAAGGCATTCAAGCCTGCAGGAAAGGGAGAGAGCAGAGATAGGGGAAGGATAAGAAGCACAGCTAGAAAAGCCCCAAGAGATATCCAGTAGAATAGAAACAGCATGAGAAGAGTAACCAAAAGGTCGGCCAAGAGCACGATAGTAATCATAAGCTGCAGAGTCTCCTGAAACACATAGGCAAGTTAACATCATATAGGAAAAATTAGGCCAACCAGCAAGTCACATATTTTGTGTACCTGTCGGCCAACAGGCCGAGTGTTGAGCAATAGCATAGAAAATGGATAGAGGTAATCCCTCTTATACACCAGTGATTTTAAGGAAGCTTCATTTATCATACCACCATTGAATCCTCCAGTAATCCTTTTGCGTGATAACAAATGGTTATTGTAAACCTGACTCTCTTCTGCTAGCTTGACACTACTTTGTGTCCCAGCAGCAAAGTTCCTGAAAGATTGTGCCAAAAAATAAAGTAGAGATACATGATCGCAAGTAGGTTATTTAACACTTAGAATTCCAATATCACTTTCTGGCACCCAATCAAAAAGATAATTACTCAGTATTTGTGTAGAAACAAGAGCCACAGAAGCTTTTAATGTAAATCAAGATTTTTTCCCTTCCAAACAAAGGCCCACTAGAAACTAGACAAGTCGAATTAATCCTTTGCCTATAATGTAAATCAAGATTGAGAACTAATTAGCTCTTGAATTTTCACTACACATCCTTCATTTGAGGTAGAATAATAATTTGATTATGGACTCATGGTACTACCTGGAGAATGAATCGCTGCGTTCCAAACACTCGGACTGCTGAAGATCATAAAGACTATAATCTCCAGCCACCACAATTATACCCAACTGGTAATACCCACTGGCTGTGACTTGGAACCACCCAAGCTCAACTTTGACCCCATGAAACTCAAGTTGGGGTGTTCCGTGGCTCCTAAGCCAATTCATAACGGGAAGTAAAGAGGTGCGAATAGACCCATGCCTCACTGTCCTCAGCTGAGCATTCAAACCAGCAACCAGGCGATTCCAGACAGTTGAAGGTACATGCTAAATTATAGATCAGCACACATTAGAAGCCAATACATTAATGTCCTAGATTTCTGAATGCAGTCTATAAAATAAATAACATTCAGATTACCTGGGCAATGAGATTTGTCAATAATGTGTCACTGTATAGATTATATGGTGACATATAACTACCATCCCCGCCAAAAATAATTCGCATAGGAAATCTTTTCCGTATGCTGGTTACCATGTCCAAACGTTTCTCATCACCACCAAGGAAAAAATCAATATATGAAACCATCAAGTCAGGTGTTGCCCCAACCTGCAATACTTGACCTTGTTAAAAAAACATGAACAAAATTTCAAGAATAAAATATGAAAGCACAAAATCCCCTTTAGCGTAAGGCAATGATAAAGCCAAGTATTCTCGTAAATCTTGATTTTAAAGCATTGGCCTGCGAGGAGTAACCAGTTGAGCTTACAAATTTTCATGAGATCGGAATCGAAAAAGCTCTTGAGCTCAGGTCATGAGCGGGTTCCCAAGCACAGATTGTATTGACAAATTTCATTCATGCATATGTTTGCAAGTTCAAATCATAGGTATGGTTCATGATTGGAAATATTAAATATATTTAAAAATTAATTTCGAGCTTGTAAACTCATGAACTGAGGCACAACATATCTTCAACCCTTCTGTCAAGCTAGTAATTTGCTTCTACAATCGAAGATGAAGAGGGGAAAACACCGACAAATAGAGGAAAGGGAAAAGGACAGAGAGATGTTTTGGGAAGTGAATTACACATTTCCCCTTCCTTTCAATAAGTAACTAGTTTGTGTAACCCCCAAATTCTTGGAAAACTAACCGAATAGTCTACTGTATCCTATGCACTACCAAAAGAACTATTATATGCATTGCATGTTAACAGATGATGCTGAACAATTTCCCATTTGCCAAATAGTTCATTGACAAATATATCACCATATCAAGGAAATTTCAACAAAGTAACTCTGTTTAACTAATTCAATAGATCAGCTCTTTGACTGATTTAAAACAGAGCAACCTATCAGTTTTGTACCAAACATCAGACACTGAAAGCTACTTTCAAAATTGTCCTTCAATTTTTTTGGCAAATAAATGGATAGTTATAGAGTTTAACCAAAAGAAATGTATCCATGGTGTTCAATTATTCTAACCTTCATTCCTTTGTACAGAGCACGTGATCGGCAAGAACGGAGACAAGAATGGTCATATTCAGACTTGACAAACTCCTGAAGCCGCTGTATTTTATTTCTCCTACGCCACTGTTTCCAGGACCAGGCACAGGGATATGCGAGGACCGAAAGTATGCTATGTACTGACCCTTCCCACCATTCATACGTGGCAACAGAGTTTATCTCATCAATGAATCTGTTAAAAGCATCTTCATACCTGGTAGTCAAAGAAATTACAATTTCAGTTGACTATAGAATTCTATGATAATGAAGAGAATAGAGATAGAAGACCCTGTATAAATTGTAGATGATCTTGGTAACTTTTTCAATTTTCCACTTATTAACTGTTGATTGCATTTAGAAATCAAAATCCAAACAAAAAAAAACTATATACTAAAAAATAAAGATAAAAATTTACTTCAAAAGATCCAGTGTCATTAGCCGGATTTCAAGAGACTACAGTTACTGATATAGGGAATATCACCAACAGCCAACTGGCACCGAGTGTGCTGTAATAATTAATATTGGGTGGGTAGAAAGAAAACCAACAAGCTGATATATAATAAATTTCAATTAAAAAGAACATCTTTCAACATGTATTCATGGTTACAGATTTTATGTTTATATGTATTCATTCTTACACAATCTCAAATATTGCTGAGGGGGGCGAGTATGGGAGATGCCAAGGTTCTCTAAACGTATTGGGACCCATAAAATACATCCTATGTACATGACTCTGAGTTTCTTCTGCTCGGGAACCACGAACCTGAAGTGTAAGCAATGCAATAACAAAAAGGTATTAGCATAGATAAAGCACTGACCAGAAAAAAACCGTAACTAAACTACGCAATAGGAGGGATATGCTTACATCAGATAATGAAAGTAGATAAGGAAAACGATTGTCAGAATGATGTTCGAGAGAAGTCGCACTGTCATATGAGTTTCCTGATCCAATCAGTTTGATTCTTAGAGTGCTTAACAATAAAGCTAGGAGCATGACAACACACAACAGGAGTAAGGAAAAAGGCCAGGGACCACCAAATGTATATATCAGCTCCTCAAAAGGTGTGTAGCACTTAGATGTTCTGTATTTGTCAGATATGCATTTATAAGGACAATGTGATTGGGTGACTCCACCTGCAGTATTTCATCCCATCTGTAGTGTAAGTGGCAGAAATTAACTAAGTTTGTGCAGTAAAAAAGCAGAGATAGATCCCACATGAATTTTTTTATCATTCACCACGATACCTCTCATATATGTATAATAAGCACGAGCGGGAAGGAGCTCAAGGGAACAAGTCCTGCAAAGATTTGGATCAGATCCTTCAACATCCTTATACGTTCCGACAGGGCACTCCTATAATACAGCCCATATAAAGAAATTCAAAACACAAGACCTAAAAACTCAAATATTTTCTACAGCATGCATTGTAGTGAAAATATAACCAGCACAAAATAAACCCCAACACAATTTTAACAAGCCAACAATGTCAGTCCAATTTCATGCCAACATTTTTTATAAAAACAATGAGTGTGCAGATTGAACTTTATATCATATACTCTGCAAGTCCAGTGTGAGGATCAACCATACCTGGTTAAGAATGATACACCAGCAATCGTTAGGTATATGAGGGTTGTTAGGCATAGAATAAATGAAAACAAAAATGCCCACAACTTGGTAGCCAAAAATAAACTATTAACCCTCTGTATCTCAACTGGATAAAATAATGACATCTTGGATTTAATAAATAAACTTCTTGTTTATCACCTTTAATAGCCACCCACGCCTTGATATTATCCAATTATAGAAAGCTTAGTTTGTTTCAACAAATTGAAGGGAAGGAGAACAGCTGCCAACACAACAGAATATTCCAGCTTGGATGATTTAAATGAAATTTGTTTTCTCAAATCAAGAAAACAAGAAAAAGACCATGTTCCTGCCAATTTATCCAATCACAAGTAGTAATAAACGAGAAAGAAAAATGACTACATCTGGGAACTTCCTTTTTTCTCCTTAATATGACATTCTTTTTTTGTTCTTTTCCTCCTTCAGGCAATATAAGCACAACTGACAAAATGTAGAGGAGAAGATAGTGAGAATGAAGAACATACTGTACAGAATGTACCATACAGGCCTTTGGGGCATTGCTTCCCCGTAATGGTACCCTTCTCCCCACGAAGTCCATCTCCACTCCCAGCACCACCACTGTTAGACAATGTAAAGGAATTATGATAGCAATGTAAACGCATTTCAATGAAAACCGATGCAATGTCTTTTTTTTCTGCAGCTTCGTTACATCTTGCTAAAGAATGAGAGTAATAAATATTCACACTCAAAATACCATGAACTTTGAGATTAAACACCCCTATTCTAGAATCTCTATCAGCTTTCGAAAATATGTTACATTAAAATAGGCAAATAGCTGGATCAATAAAGCAACAAATACACGAGGAGCAGCAACCAAAACATCCAGTTCAATAAACAATTATTTGTGATTATTTAAAAGTTGGCCTGTGAAACTACATTTGAACATAACAGAAACAAATCTTCTACATTAATGAACTGATATACTATTTCTGAAATCATCTTTACTGGTATTTCAAAATAATACACCCTAAACATGAAAAAATATCCTAACCAACAAAAACATGCACTTGCCGATATTTTTTGGTGAAACAAAAGTATTACTGGCAAGCAAAAATATGTATCTAATGTGATCAAAAGTAATATATTTAAAAAGTCGATATTAGAAATGAAGCAGCCACACCAAAGTTAACAAGGGTTCTAAAAAGCGCAAAGCGTGATGATGCGTTGAGGTCAAGCTTCAAGCTTCACATACTCAAACGAGTTTAGTACAAGATTAAGCATGAAAAAGAATTTTTAGTTTTTATTATAATTTTTATTATATCAAGTCAATTAATAGATTAAAAAATATATAAACACACAAATTTAAGAATAAATGTATAAATCTTAGAAAAACTTTTACTATTATTTTGGTGTCTTTAGCATTTTTGTTTAAAATTTTATATTATCAATAATTTAATATTTAAATTTTAAAAGTTAACTTTAAAAAAAAACATTGCTCAAAATTAAATTTTAACTTAAAATTTTATCTTAAAGCTCACGCTCCATCGCGTTTAATCACGCTTTCTCGAGCTCAAGTGCTCAACGTGGTCAACCTTAGATTGATCGTTTTTCCACGCTTTAGTCCGAATCGAAACTTTATCTTCACGCTTAGCGCTTTTTCTTGCTTTATAGAACACTAAAGTAAACAAACCGATTCGCGCACTTTATAGAACACTGAAGTAAACAAACCGATTTTCCAAAAATAGACAAACAAAGCATGCGAAGGAAGGCAACCCAATCATAAGTTCCCAACAACGATATTCAGAGTAACTGGTTATCACATGATTGTCCACTAGAAAAAATCAAGGTCAATACAAAAACCAAGCTTCCCAACAAGAATTATCATACCTTAATTCAATGGTGCCATCCACAGATGCGAGAGGAACATATTCCTCTCCAACCGCTATCTTAGACCAATGAAAATGAATTCTTCCACCCCCACCTCCGCCCCCGCCCAAAATGCCACCATAGCCTCCTAGCACAGAGAAAGAGGAGTTCTTCGCGAGTGACAGAGATTGAAGAAAAAGAAGAATAGTCCCACCAGAACCTCCACCAAGTCCACCAATGAGAGTACCATTATGGTTGCGAGCCGGATGATGACAACTTTGGCCATCAGCACTGATAAACCCGTAGTTGTCAAGCCTTTGAAGTGGCCATTGTCTAGATCCTATCACTATGGGGCATAAAAAGGCTAACTGGTTACCATCAGTTACATGATCAAATGCAAGGACATAGATGATCAATGATACAGAGCAAAAGAGAAGATTTGTTTATGCGTCCCATTTATTCAACCAACATACAAACGCATGAAAGATGTATAATGTTTTGAATATGGTTTTAAGTCGTCACTAAGCCTTGAGCATAAAATGATACAATGGAAAATGCATGTTCCCAACCTTTTATTAAGGCCTACATATTCAGAAGAAACCAATGCCCAACATCAAACCATTGACTCGGATTTCAGTTTATACTTCCATATGAGGGAATTAGATCCATATCCTTTTGGAAAATATAAATATGAAACTTATCAAAGATAACATTAAAATGACTATAACCGTAAAATTGAGAAGTGACATGGACTCTGATTTTAGTCAATCATAATGCTAGAAATCTTGATTTTTTACTCAGAGATGATACTTGTAGATGATGATAAAATATAGATTTAGAGGATAAGACAAGCTCTTCATACAAATCTATTGGCACCCAACCTTTATTTTTGAGACATGGCACGGGTATTGATAGGATAAGTTGGTGTGATAAAACATATTAAAGCCACAACAGTTCATAAATATCAGTAGAAAAAATTGACTTCAATACCATTGGGCAGACTTCATACAACTTGTTGAGCAATAAAAATAATGAAATTACAGGCACGTATAAAGAATGTTAGAAATGAAATTCTTTTTTAAGTGCATGTAATTTCGTTATTTTTATTGCTCAACAAGTTATATAAAGTCGCCCTAATGGTTTAGAAATCCATTTCATATTGCAGCCGAGTAAAAAACAACTTCTCTGGCCCAAAGTATGAAAATAAGGAAATCGATAAAACCCAAAAATAGTTTCTTCGTCGCAATAAATGTAAGAGAGAGGCTCAGGGATTTAAAATGCTAACCTATCATCCCACCACCAGCCACATATCCGTCAGATTTATTAATGCTCGCGGTTCCGCTACCCAACTCACAAGGAAGATCAGCGCTTCCATATTTGCAACCACCTTCACTCGTAATACCATTGAAAAATCCTGATCCACCTCTCCCACCATGTCCGGCACCGGCACCGGCTCCATTTGAGTAGTTACCCCTCCCAACACCAGTTTTGCAACCTGTGAAGCATGCATTATGAGAAACTATGAAGATATTTTTCTTTTTTTTTTGCATTTCAGATATTTTTCATATATAAGGCCTCACCAATCTCAATGCTAGAACGTAAGAGGGAATAGAATCAGAAGGGCTAGGATTACCATCATATCAGAAAATAAAAATTAAGTCATTTGACCAGCGAGAAGTCAAGATAAATACCTAATTCTGATGCTGTTATTGTGCCGTTATTGTCCACGATGATGGTCCTTGCCCTGTGTATGTGAACAACGCTTCCTTTTATAATTCCACTCACCAGAATATCTTCAACGCGACAAACCTGTACGAGCAGAATTAGTAAGACGCAGCAAAAAATTGAACCTCGTCAATTTAGTGACTAAATCTCACGATCAAAAGCATCAACAGGCTGCTATTCAGGAGTACAAATTAATTAGAATGGAAAAAGAAGGAAATTGATTATCTGGTAAGCAGTTTCGCAAACTCCACATCACCACAAGTGTGAAAGCCTTTGCATGTGAAAGTTGATGGAACAAAATAGTTTCGCTTACTTGCATAGAGAACGACAATGTGTAATTAACATGACAATCATCTGGCGGAGTTATCAGATCAATTGGGCATGTCGAACTCCCACAAAGAGATCTAGTCACCCTAGTTAACAATAATAAGATGCGATTGGAATTGCAAATAGTAGAATATAATCAACTTAATTCACACTGAGCAATCAAATGCAAGCAATTTTCTTACAAGCTTCTACTGTCATCATCATCCAATGGAGCTTGAAGTAAAGATCCAGGGCCAACCTAACATACAAGTTTTTTGAAGAATTAAAACAGCTGATATTTAAATTCAAGAAATAGAGAAATGATCAATGGAAATGAAAAAGTTACATGAAAAGGGAGAATGTCAATAATCTTTTCAAATGAACTGATATTTAAGCCAACATTTTTCGGATGGATTCAATAGAAGGAGCTTAACCTTTCCAAGTATAATAGAAGCTATACATAAATTATGCACACGAGGTGCCTACTATTGTAAAAACCAATTACAGTTTCAAATGCCAAGGGGCCTGAGATATACCACTCATAAATCATATTCTATGGTAGTTACGCAAAATCAGATGGCAGTCAAGAAACATGAGAGAATGATAATTCAAAAGATTGCGAGAGGGAATCCAGCAAAGCAACTACAATATTGAAATAAAAGGTTGACGGCACCAAAACCCTTTAAAGTTTGATCAATTAACAAAAGACTTCCCCAAGTTTAAATTACTGCAACACCTCAGTAGGTGAACCTTAATCAACACTCCTTATGGTCATCTGTCATTATCCTAAAAAAGTGTTATGTCATCACCGCTTTTGTTTTCCAACTTAGAATATTTACATCGAATATGGGGTGTCGCCACAATTTTCAACCGCAAGGGAGTAAGTTAGTAATAATTTAAAATTATAATTGTTAGAAACCTGATGGGTGTCCTTACGTCAAGCACATTGCTTACCTTGACACCCTGAGAAAGCAAAATTATAGAACCCCTAAAGATTTCTTGTAACCCCGAGAACGCGAAATTATAGAACCCCTAAAGATTTCTTTGAACCTAATTAACAGCTAAAATATTGATAAATCATTTTGCTTATAAAAGACATGTTTCAATCTTCAGATTTTGTTTATGGCCAGATAGATGTTAAGCTATGTTAAAAAAATGGCAACCTGATCTCATGTATCTTAAGCAGAACAAATGAAAGAAAACGAACACGTACTATGATTTATAACTTACGGTAATATTATAAAAAAGTGACAAGGAAAGTCTTTGGCCTTTGATTGCATCACCCTGACCAGTTAGCTGTAAAAGACCTTGACCATATAGAGCCAAGTTTGCATTTGAAATGATGACAGAGTTATTCTGCAACAAATTGTTTGGAGCAGAGAAAGTAATTGTGGCTGCATAATCAACAATAATTTAGAACAAGACACATCTCAAGTTAATGAAACAGCATTTAAGTATTACCTTCAGAACAACAAGATTTCTTACTTCAAGAACAGAGATGGCAACATCTGAGTTTCCACCACCATCAACTCGGATTTGAGAGTTTAACATGAGTAACATTTTTACAGATACCCTGAAAGCACCATAGACCTTCATTGGCACAAAACAAAACAATTATCTGTCACTATACAGGGAGTCTTATAATCATATGCAAATAGCTAAAGATGGTAAAATGTATTTTCATCTCATGGACAATATGCCCAGAAAATTCAAAGGTCTTCCAAAATGAATCACACAAAATCAAGGCAAGAACAAAGAAAGGCAACAAATTTTTCCGTCGTACATCCATTTTTCCCAAATGATGCATAAACTTCCTCCTGTTCACCTATTATATTATATAATAATAACTTTTGAGGGCACCAAAATGAAACAATTCCAGTTCATGTCCCAACTTGTAAGGTTTGAGACTTTGAGCTAAAACACCCCTTCGGTTAGTCTCAAGTGAACTATACCAGCTGGTGCATAAACTTCCTGATCTAGACTAGCTGTCTATGTAGGTTATCTTTATTGCTTTTGAAAAGAACAAACAATAAAAGAAAAAAAAAACAGAAATAGCAAATTACTGGTGCAAAGTGCAAACAGGACGTCATTTTGCGTTTCTTATTATCTAATGATGCCCAACTATATTGATGAACATTCAGAAATGTGATTTCTTGAAAGATTAAGTTGCCAATTTAGGGATGTTGTTGTGCAGATTAATAATGATAAAAACTAAACCAATAAACTGCTGATATTAGCAGTTGTAAAAGGATACACAACAAGCGCAACTCTTTTACCTTTATTATGGAATCACTAATTAGAAGTTCCTCTGCAACAAGCTCAAATTCGGATACTGGAAAGTCATGCAATCCAAAGATTATGCTGCTTCTATTGTACAGGCTTATCTGACCTCTCACCTTCAAAATGATGAGTTTCAAAAAAATTGTCAAAAACTTAATTCATTACCAAAAAATATGACTGGGACACTGATGTTGTCTGATGTGGTTATGAGCATAGGCCGTACAAAAAAAAGAAGCCACATTTTTTCCATTATTTATGCACAGAGAATCCGTAACACAGAGAAGCCATATAGTCGGAGTAAATCACAAGACATCTTTATAATATGCAATTAATTTATAAGGTAAGTATAGAAGTTGTTTGTCTGTTTCTGTGCACTTTTGCGTACATTTATTTATCCATTAAAAGGTGCCGAACATATGTACATAAATATGTATAACTACACAACATTTCCATCGACTACCTATCAATTTCTTGCACATATACACTCAAAACTTTAGATACATTGGGAAAAGAGTATGATTGAGGACCTGAACTCTCGTCCAAAGGAGAGGAACCAAAACTTTTGCGTTGTTCTCAATATAAACATTTGTCCACAATGGGCTAGTAGAAAAATCCAGTAAAGGTGTTTCTGTTTCTGTGGTCACATTGTCATTGTCAACACGTAAACTCAGCACAGATGCATCAAAGTAAGTACCTGCCGCCCCACCATTCCAAGAACAACCGATACTGTACCCACCTACCACATAGAAAACAAATCAAGCAAGAGACTCGCGCAAAAACCAGTACTAATATCTGTTACTTAAAAGAATATTTACATTCACTAAAAAAAGAATATTTACGTGAAACATAAAAAACATAAATAACTGTAAGAACACTACTCAAAAAAAGTAGACAGATCAATATCACATGCCAAGCATGCCACTGGAGTCATTTAAACTTTAGCAAGGGATAAACAGAAGGTGCAAAGACACATGTCAAAAATTTAGGAGTAGCAGCCACTTTCCATGACTTCATGATTTTAATCATATTGAAATATTCTCTCCCTGCATATATTCTATTGATTGCCGAACAAAGATGTGAAGCTATGTCAGGATCTGATTTTAGTGTTTTTTGAAAAAAAAAATATATATATATATATATATATATAGAATGTGTTCCTCATTTAGATGCTTCATTTTTCTTAGCTAAAAGTAACACACAAAATACTCAAAAGTAAATATCTTATGGTATTATCAAAGAATGAGAATAATGACTCTCAAGAAGCAAGAAAATTAGTGATGAAATACACCAAAATCCATCATGTCACAGAATAACAGATGTACAAGTTTTTGCAGGTGACTTTCCACCAATATGTCAAAACCATTACCTTAAAAAAAATCTACAAGAAAAATAAGTCTCAACTATCATAAAATGCTAAAGTGTTAAGCCAACGATCGGGTATTAGCATCTATAATAGACAGGCAAGAGATGGGTTGTTGTGCACAAACCATGCACTAAGACTTTTACATCCTCTTGTTTGCTGTAACAGTTCATTGATATCCTACCACCTCCACCTCCACCAACTCCCAGCCCGCCCGAAGCACTGATAATGCCAAAGCCCTTCCTGTCCAGTCAATGCATATTATCAACACTCGTACAGTATCAAATTAACAATTTTAATGTGTAAAGTGCTACCTAAAGAAATAGAATCTTCGAGACACATAATTAGGTAAATACCAAGTGATAACTATAACTAAGAATATTATAAGACTATCAGTTTCTGATAGTTTCCAGAACTTCTGAAAGGAGTGTAAAAGCCATTTAATCCTGAGGTACTGGTATGAACTATTTGGGTAAATAGTAGGTGCGTATAATGCCTGAAATTCCCAGATGAAGCTTCGAATTTCTAAAAAACATTGGCTGTGACATCAAACTGAAAAAGTAATTCTTTAAAAAATTGAACTGAAGATAATTAAAAAAATAGGGCTCCAAAGTATGCAAGTTCCATATTGCAAGATAACCATAGTCATGTTTCATCATTTACAATGCGTCCTTCTTTTTCTCGATTATTTACCTAAATTTTGCAAATATAACCAGCAAAAAAACTAAATTTCCACCAATCAAAATATACATGTGTTTCCAACACAATGAACATTTTTTATCGAAGTGTTAAGCTTAACAACTTGTAGTCTTATTGGTAAACATAAAATTAACAAAAAGAATGACAAGTTCAAAAAAAAATCGATAAAATACTGATATGCATTCTCAGGATAGCACCTAATTAATATCATGAAACTGACATTGGAAATCGGTGTATACATGTTTTTCCAACAAATTTATTCGTGAAATATGATTTGAGGTCTGCAGGTTACGTGAGACGGGCCCAATTTGCATATTGAAATTATTCACAATCAAGAAGCAAGAAAACCAGCCAAAAAGAACACAAATACAGTGACATCAGAAGTATAGAGTTTAAGCAGGAAGTTTGCTCACAGTTTTGGAGTTTGTACAACAATACTTCCACCTGATCCACCACCTCCAAGTGAACCTCCATCCCCACCTTCCGCCAGTACGGATCCATTTATATGAAGAACATCTTTCACATCAAGCCAGACACGCCCGCCACCATTTCCCCCAAATTTGTGGTCATCTGACGTGCCACCACCATTACTACCATAAGCCCATGGCTTAGATAAAGTTGACCATGCATAGACATCTCCACCCCAGAAGTTTGTGACATTAGTTTTCAGACAGGATGCTCCCCGCCCACCATGCCCCCCACCACCTCCATCATAGCCAACTGGTGTTCCACTGGTCTGAGAAGGTGGTAATCCGCCTAATGCAGAGGTATTCAGAGAAGAATTAAACTCCAAAGCCAGACTGAGAGCAGAAAAAACAACAGTTCCAGCGACAATGGAAGCATTTTCACCAACTTTGACATTGCCTGATAAATTAAAACTTATAGTACAGCCTTCTATTGGACAAACGATTTGTACATAAGGAAGTATCTCCAGATTTCCAGCGCCAACTACATAAATATCAGAATTCGTATACAGATTCGAATTGAGATAACAGGTGGTGTTGAATGAACCAACTCCTTTCAAGTCCTCACAAGAGAGGTAATAATCATAAAGCTTAAAAAATCTGGATTTCTGAAACTTGGTAATGGCTGTGGTTTGAGTTTGACCCGGTGAACATCGATCATCTGATCCTCCCAACAGGAATGCCGGTTCGTCAGACCGGCTCAATGACTGGGAGAGAACGAATACTGAAACATATCCAGACAACAGGCACCAGAAAATATGATACCTAGTTTTAATTGAATGCATTGCCAGCCACATGATGAATTACCATATGCTTCAGTATTAACACATGAACTAATCAAAACTGCTCTTATTATGGCATTAGGCTCCGTGTACTCAGATGGAGATAATGCTGCAATGGTAAACTATAGAGGTTCTTGAGCGAGTACTACCCATCTAATCCTTGAACATCTTCAAAACCATGATATAGACCCTACTAAAGAGTCGACCTGCAGACAGGAAACACATACAGCAATTCAAAATGTGTCTCAAGCAATAATAATTTGATCGTCTTAAGTTTGTGACCAAACATGCTCAGAAAGTATCAAGGCTATGTTTTTATTTCAGCTCTCAAAAAAACGCTAAGTGTTGCCAAAATAAGAACAAAACCCAGAACAAAATATATGAATTAGAAAGCATATACACACGAAAAAGCATTAAAAAACCATCCGTGCGAACAGTAATGCCGAATGAAAGAGCAAAACAAAACACAAGAAATTCACACTAAACCTCTACCCGGACGGATCCTCACCGGGTATCGAGTATCATAACACCATGAATTTAGATTTCAACATCAACCGGGCATACATCGGTTATCAAGACAAAGTAAAGATCGAACAGAAAAAACTAGCAGCGACAATTAGATTGAAATCCAGTAGAATCTGGTAGTAAAAAACGGATTACGTGCTTCACACTCCCTTCTTTTGCAGACCTCTCGGAGTGTATTACTCGTTTTTTGCGGTGTCTCCGGTATCGCATTGGGCGGAGAAGAGTGACAGAGAGAGTGAAGCAGAAGAGTCAATGGGGGAGTCCAAAAGCCAAAAGGTGAATGCGCATAGCTGGATTCCGGAATACTCTCTCTCGATTGAAACTGTTCATTAATTATTGATTTTATTTTTATTTTAGTTTTTTTAAAAAAATAAATTAATTAATTATTAGATTTTTTAATTTATTTATTTTTTTAGAGAATATTAATATTATTATTTGATTTTGCTTGTTCTTGAATTCATTCGAGATGCGAGTAAAATTTTATTTGTCACTAAGATCCGAAGTTTCAAACCCAACCCCTTTGCTTTTACTTCTTCAACCCCTTAGATTTTACCCCAAAGAAAAAAGTTATTTTTCTTATATTTTGCTAATTATTATTATTTTTCAGTATCTAAATATAAAATGTAATCATATTGATTAAAAAATTTAATATTAAATATGTTAATAATAAATAATGTTAAAATATTTAAAATTAATAAAACTAGCAATAATAAATCATAGTAACAATAATATTACTAAAACTAAGAATAAAGAAATTTCGATTAAACCAAAATTATTGGCATTATTGATTTGACCAAACGAAATAAAAATTTATCATTTTGGTTTGTATCCAAATAAACCAAACTTTTGGTACAAAGGTATATTTGGTCAGATTTCTTTTGTTTGTGTAAATAAAAAAGATAAATTGAGTAAATCAACTTCGATTTTTTAATAAAAACCCAATTTTTAAAAAATTTCACACAAAAATTCGTTTAACTACAAACCAAAAAAAAAATCGATTTTGATTTAGTTCGATTAGTTTGGTTTGTATGAAAAAATCTGGCAGATAATTGATCTTCATTAAAGTTTGAAGATTCTTCCTATTTTAGAGGGCACATACTACACGGATAAAAAATAATTTAACAGTGGAAAGAAGTAACAGGGTAAAGTTTTAAGTCACCCATTATCGAATTCAGAAATTCACTATTTTATGGTGCAATACATGGAGTCAGGAATTGAAACCAATGATTGATTTCAAAGATCAGAAAATAATCATTAGAAAAATTACAAAATCTACAACCAATGGCTGATGATGATGAAGAAGATGATAAGTGGTATCAAATCAGAAATACTGATATTTTATGTACTTAGACTCTGTGGCATGGAAAGATCGATCCATAAAATCTGGAATGAAGTATCTTACTAGGATGCAAGAATAGCTCCAGCAAAAAAAGCAGAAGGAGAAGAAAGGGTCGTCTCGCCGCCACCAAAATCTAAGCCGGCTTGAGACATTTTGACATCTGACATTTGTCTTACAAAACTTGTAAAACTTACCCAATTACCATATTCGAACAAACTTTTGTCCATTCTAACCAAGTTGAAAGAAAACGAAGGTGTTTCAAGTCCATCTGAGTATAACTTCGACATTTTCAACACCTGTTTGAATGATTCATCGTCCAAATTTCTAGAAGAATTTTCTCCCCCCAATGGAACGTCACAAACTCGTGCAGCCAGCATAAGTTGTTTGAGAAAACTTTCAGGCTTACTAACTGGATTAATCTGCTGTTCTTCAGCATCCCGCATGTCAAAACATGGACAACACAGTGAAAAACCATACCTACCAAACATGCGAGCAATTGGTAGAAAGCCGTCTCTAATTGAGGTGTTGTAGTATCCAGATGTTAACTCAGATGAATGAGATTGTGTGCCATAATGCCAATGAATCCCAGCCACTTTTCCGGACATGTTAACTTCATTACCCCTGAATATAGTCTCCGCTTCTCTGCAAATCCTTTCCCCATGTTGAAGCAGCATTTCTGAGTACCACTGAAGGAAGAACTCTCCGTATGGTGTCTTCCATGCACCATCGTCTCTGAAAAATTCTTTATTTTCAGGATTTTGCATTAAATCAGTGGCACCAATGGGCCCTCTACCTTCCCATTCACGCATTCCTATTTCATGGGCGCAGGCATTCAGAGATGCAAGCATATACTGGCATATTGAGTAAAGAAAATTATAATTTGAAACTCGGTGAAAAATATCAACAAAAAAAAAAGGCTGTGCAATATTCAGGAAATTTAAATCTCAGGGTACCTTATCATAGAATTGAAATTCACCAAGTTCACGAGGGCGCCAAGCCCATGTAAGCTTCTGAGAAGGGCGTGATGGATATCTTAATTCACCTCCAGGACCTAGCCCAACTTGAATCCCCTAAAAATAGGAACTATGAAAACCACATCTTGCAAACGAGGCATCACATTTATAAGAACTAACGAACATAAACAGCTGATGAAAGCCCATTATGAAGGTCATTTTTACCGTTATAACACCACCAAAAAATGATCTGAACGTTTCTCTGAAGTTCCTCATAAGATCAGCATATGCTTGAATAGGTGATCTTCCATGTAGAATGGGCAAAATGTCGCATCCTAAAGAAATATATTCCATATTCCTCCTCCCAAATCTATCAACATATGCTACATCTGGATCTTTATCCATTTCCTCAAGTACCCATCGAGGGAGAGGAATCCTTGCCCATAGAAAAGAATGAAATTGTGATACAGTATCGAAAGGACAGTAGAAAAGAAAATAAAAAGGAAACTAAAATTTAAGCCAAATATAATCCATTAAAGATCAAACAAACTCAATTCTAGGCAGTGAGGGAAAATTGCTATTTCATTGTATTTAAAATGATAACACAAACCAAATGCAAATGCAAATGCAACTTAGGAGTGAAACTGAGTGTCCTGATCTTATCTTTGATTTCATTTTCCTAAATAGGATAGATAGAACTTCTACAAACCCATTTTCACTTGATTCAGATTAGTGAACATGAAGAACAGCTAAATTCCTGCTTCTCACTTCTCGACTTGCCCCTCCCTAATCAGTTGCATTTAGACCCTTTCCCTGCTGAGAAGTGTGAATAAGAAGAATCGTATTCGTTGTTCATCTTGGACTAAACCAAACAGATTTAGTTCCCCTTCAATCAGCAAAGTTACAGACTCCTTTACCTCTGGTGAGGCGTGTTGAAGTAAAATTTCTGTTAAATGAACATCTTTATAAGCTACCTGGTCATCTTCGAAGACTTCCATTGGTTTGCAATAACCAAGGGTAAAGGCTCTGATTTAACACTACAAGACACCAGGGAACAAAGTCGAAAAGTATAATAGCATCTCTGCGTCCTTCTTATCGTCTAGCACATTCTCTTGTCTGTTTATGCTTTTGCCACTTCTTTAAGTTGCTGAACCTCACTAAATAATCAATAAAATCAAGTCGTGCTAAATTTAATAAATAGGATCAGAATACATAGATTAACATGCGCATCATGAAAAGCCATCATGTCTTAGTCAGTATATCCAAGGATGTCGAAAACTATCAGCAAACTCCATTTATAGATCTTCAACTTAATAGCTACGACACTCAGCAAAGCATAGAACTTAGCAAGAAAAAAGGGGGGGAAACAGCGAGGTAAATGGAATTTAGAGATGGTTAACAACCAGCTGGGATCCGCCGGATCCGACCCGCATTGGTGAAACGCCATCATCGCCCGTACTTTCAGCCCGAAACGCTTAGCCAATAAAACGATTTCCAAATACCCTCGCCAGTCATAAATTCTTGGAAACTCCCTCTCCACCAGCCCCCACCAAACCTCCATCACCACCCCCTCCACACCCGCCGCCGCTAGCGCCCGGAACGACTGCGCCATCGCCTTCTTCCTCCTCATGGTTTGCGCTGTGGGCCCCACGGCGTCCGCTGGCAACGTAACGTAAACCGGGAATGAACCCACACGGCGGCGATGGCTGTAATGAAGCTCATACACCAGCTCGCCATCGGACGAGGGGTTGAGGCGGCAGGTGATCGCAGGTCTGTCCAGGACCCGAGAAGGAAATTTCGGTCCGACCCGTATCGAAAGGGGCTGTAAGAAGAGCAGGTGATTCGAGGAGGCAGAGAAACTGGGAGCCGATGGCGACCGCGTCGCCATCGTGTACGGACACAGCAAATGTGTGGTTGCAGGTGAGATTAGGATCAGAATTCAGTCGTTAGCTAATTCGTACCTTACGGCAGCTGCATTTTCCCCATTTTTAGCGCTGAATCTTGAATGATTTGCTTGTAGAAATGATACTGTCCCAGTGTATGCTTACGTGAAAAAAGTTATTTTTATCTACGAAACAACGTAGACCACCAGTTCGAATGTGGTCCTTAAAAATTGATGGGGAACAGAAATGACCCTGAAATCTGCTGTTTTTTCAAACAAACGCGACTATACATATCGGGTGTATAGTTTCATTTATTTATTATTATTATAATAATAATATATTTGTAGGTTTCCACGGTTATTTTTCAAAATATATATTTTTGAAATTTAATTCGATAATAAATAGAATGAAAGCATTAAGAATTAGATATGAGTTGAGACACCATAAACAAAAAAAATACATGGTCATATCTTAAGTTTATTTATTTAACGACATGGAGAGGGGTTTTTTTTTTGTGCAGAAATTCGAACTTAAGTTTCTTCCTAATCGAGAGATGAGTATGCCATTGTACCAAAAAACTCTAACTAGCTTGTTAAAATAATTTTTTATTATATACATAAGTATAATTAATTGACAACCTTGAATTTGTATTACATAGCTTAAGAAGAAGACCTCGCTTTGTCTTGCTTAGCCAACAAGGGAAAAGTTCATGTTATATTTCAGACCAAATTTTAACATTTTGATTCTTAGTGTATTATCCGATGTTCCATCGAAATACGAAGACCTCGATTATTATATGATCTAATGATTTTGGAGTACGTTGATGATTACTCGAGATGAAAATTGATTGAGCCACCTACAACGTAACTTGTAGAGAATATCTAAACAAATCCGACATAACTCTGTGACCTCCATTGCTAATACATACCTGCACAACATCATAAAAAATGTTGCTTCACATATCTAAATAAAACTGTGCTAGTTTGTGAAGTTGTTAAGAATGACTTATCTGGAGTTTTGGAAAATTTTTGAAGATGGAAACGTTGGGGAAAAAATTAGTCATTGCCAAAAAAATGTTTCACGACCAACAAAATTATGCAATTAACTATATCGAAAAAGTCAATAGAGATTTCGATTGGAAAATATAATATAGGAATTGAAAATTTGTTGGTCGAAGTTGTTTAGATGTGTAATGAAATAACGTTAGACATGACATTACATTTTTAATGAGATGAAAAAAATATTTTATATAAAAGAAAAAAGAGTAGTCTCTTATAACACGGTCTCACGGATCTTTATTGATGAAACGAGTCAATAATTTTTATTTTTATAATAAAAATTAATATTTATGTATGAGTGATCTAAGTAAAATATCCGTATAAAATTATTTAGTGTGAAAGAAAGAATAGGTAAGAAAAAGGGGAGTTTTCCCTTTCTTTCTCTTTTTACTCGACTATGAGTAAACTAATATTTAGAAGTTTGAGTATATAAAAAGGAATGAGTTACGTGTCCGATCTCTTCGGTTTGAATTTTATGATATTTTGTTATATATGACAATTGCTTATTCTTCATGTTTACGTAACTCATATTCTAAAAAATACAAAACGAATATCAGCACATGGAATATTGAAAGCCAAGCTTCGATTGGAACTAATCATAATCAATCTCTTTCAAATCCCAGCTCTATTTTCAAATAGAACCATTCGTATAATTACAATTTACAACTACCTTCGTATGTATGTGTTGCATGCATGTTCAGTTGATTTTTTTTTATAATACTCTTTTTAAAAGAAAATGAAATTGAAATTGAATATTTATAAATTAAATTTATAATTTTGTGATTTTTAATAAGTGTTTTGATATTTTTATATAAATTTGATTTTTCATACAAAAAAAAAAGAGGGGTAAAAAAGAAATAGAGGGTATTTTGAGATTCTCAGAATTATGCCAAGAAATTATGTTGTCTATGTTATGACTCAAATATTATATATAATATATATTATGTTAAAATAATGAGAATTAATTAAATATAGTATTCATGTGAAAAACTCGATATCGCTGAAAATCTCATCATTTATCAATTCTATATATTTTCAAATCTTGATCATATGAGCACCATTGTCCGTACAACATTTGTAAACAGATTTTTAGCAATATAAAATTTTCACAGATGTTGTGTATGCAATTAAACAAAATAATGTCATAAATCCTTTTGCATGGGTAATAATACTACTTGCATTATAACATAGGTGATTATAAATTACAAAAAAAAAAAATAATAAAATGTATTAGGAGGAGGATTTGGTGCATGTAAAGCCAGTGGACTTTGTTCCAGAGCCTAAAGACTTCTTGCCGAAAGTGAAGCGCCCGGAGATGAGAGCTTGGGCTTTGGAAGTGCATTCCCTTTGGAGTAATTTGAACAGGAAAGTTTCGAACGGGGTTTTTCACCTGCCCGATTATCATGTTGGTCCTACTTGCGGTAATTTGAGATAATAAAACCCAAAAATAAAGAATAAATTGGACACCGAGATTTACGTGAAAAACCCCTAAAAATTATTAGGGTAAAAACCACGGGCAAGATGAAAAGAATTTCCACTATAATATTTTGTTCAACAGATGCGCAGCCCACGTTTTATTTTTATTTCTTTGTGGTCCCCCCTCCCACTTTTGCCGACATTTCTCCCACTTGAAGATTTGATTGAGAATCAAACACATCTCCACATATCCTTTCAATTTTGACATTGCCTGTTGCTTACATTTCTGCTAGGCCACTTGAGAATCTACACCACTCAAACTTATCAGTGTTCACTGGCTTGGTCAGAAAATCAGCTATGTTAACCTTTGTATGGATCTTCTGCTTATCCACGCTTCCTTCTTCTACTACTTCCCGCACAAAATGAAATTGTACTCCAATGTGTTTTGTCCTGAAATGAAGGGCTGGATTCCTTGCGATGTGCAAGGCATTCTGACTGTCACAAAACAAAGGAACATTCTTTTGTTTGTGCCCGATCTCCTCCAATAACCTTTTAATCCATATTGCCTCCTTGCAAGCTTGAGTAGCTGCCATATATTCTGCCTCCGTTGTAGATAATGCCACAACTGTCTGCAGTTTTGAAACCCAGCTTACTGCTCCTCCTGCAAGTGTAAACACATAACCAGTAGTATATTTCCTCTTATCAGGATCACCTGCATAATCTGAATCGACATAGCCTCTGAGTGTAAAATCTGATCCTCCATAACATAATGCAGCATTCGAGGTACCCTTAATGTATCTAAGGATTCTCTTGACAGTGCTTCAATGCTCTCGTCCAGGATTCGCCATAGACCGACTAACTGCTCCCACTGCTTGAGCAATGTCTGGTCTTGTACAGATTATAGCGAACATCAAACTTCCCACTGCTGATGCATATGGTACTCGAGACATCTCCATCCTCTCTGCTTCACTGCTAGGACACATCTCGGAGGATAACTTGAAGTTAACAGGAAGAGTGGTCGAAATTGGCTTACTATCTTGCATGTTGAAGCGTTGCAAGACTTTCTTCAAATAATTTATCTGGGAAAGCCAAATCTTTCTGTTACTTCTGTCTCGGTGAACTTGCATCCCTAGAATCTTGTTTGCTGATCCCAAGTCCTTCATATCAAATTCCCTAGCTAACTGTGCCTTCAATCCTTGGACCTGATCTTTGTTGGGGCCTGCTACCAACATGTCGTCCATATACAATAGCAAAATGATATAACCATCACCAGACCTCTTGAAATACGTACAAGGGTCTGCACTTAATCTGTTGTATCCAAGGCTCATGATATAGGAATCAAATCTCTTGTACCAACATCTCGGCGCCTGTTTGAGACCGTACAGAGATTTGTTCAACCTGCAAACTAAGTTCTCTTTGCCTTTCTCCGCAAAACCTTCTGGCTGGAGCATATAAATTTGTTCTTCAAGATCTCCATGAAGAAACGCTGTTTTCACATCTAGATGTTCTAGATGTAGGTCAAACACCGCACACAATGCTAGAACTACTCTGACTGTTGTAAGTCGAACCACAGGAGAAAATATCTCATTGAAGTCAATGTCTTTTTTCTGAGCATATCTTTTTACCACCAATCTAGCACAATACCGCTCCACTTGGTTATTGCCATCACGCTTGATCTTATAGACCCATCTGTCTCCAATGGCTTTCCTTCCTCGTGGTAGTGTAACAAGATCCCAAGTTTGATTCCTGTCTAATGCTTCCAATTCTTCTTGCATTGCTATCATCTACAAGGATACATCCAAGCTTTGAGTAGCCTCGTGGAAACTCGATGGCTCACCATCCTCTAATAATAGACAATATGCAATATTGCTTTCAGTGACATAATCTGAAATCCAACCTGGTGGTCTTCTGTCTCGAGTTGACTGCCTCACATTGGAAACTTCAGACTCAACTTGTTCTTGTTCTTCGTGCTCTGGTACTGCTTCACAAGAAACTTGACCTTCGTCCGTCTTATTTTCCACCTGAAAAATAGTAGTTTCTGAATTCTGTGTGCCTTTGTCTCCCTTTACTTTATCTTCCTCGAAGATAACATCTCTGCTGATGACAAGCTTGTGAACAGTAGGATCCCACAAGCGAAACCCCTTTACTCCATCAGCATAACCCAAGAAGATACATTTTCTGGATTTCGAATCCAGCTTCGATCTTTCTTGCTCATTGTACAGAACGTACACCGGACTTCCAAATGTATGCAAATGAGAATAATCTGTCGGCTTTCCGGTCCACATCTCCATCGGAGTCTTCAGATCAATCGCCACTGAAGGAGAACGATTGATAATATAACAAGCGGTTTTGACTGCTTCCGCCCAAAATGACTTTTCTAGACATGCAGTCCTCAACATAGCTCTTGTTCTGTCCAACAATGTTCTGTTCATCCGCTCCGCCACTCCATTTTGTTGAGGTGTGTAAGCCGTCGTGAACTGTCTTTTGATGCCCTCATGTTGACAAAATGCATCAAACTCGTCACTAGTATATTCTCCTCCATTTTCAGTCCTCAAACACTTGATTTTCTTTTCTGAATCAAGTTCAACCCGCGCTTTGAAATATTTGAAGATCTGAAAAACATCTGATTTCTTCTTGATTGGATACACCCAACATCTCCTAAAAAAATCACCAATAAACGAGACAAAGTATCTCGCTCCTCCTAGGGATACAACCGGTGCTTGCCAAACATCCGAATGAATCAGCTCCAATATGCTTTTGCTCTTGGCAGTAGAAGTACCAAACTTTAATCTGTGTTGTTTACTGGTAACATAATGCTCACAAAAGGGTAGTGACACTTTTTTAAGTCCTGGCAGCAGCTTCCGTTCTGAGAGAATTTTCAACTCCCGTTCTGACATATGCCCGAGCTTTCTATGCCATAACACTGTTAATTCTTCTCCTGAACCATTTGATGCAACAGCTACTTCTGCCTCCTTGTGTGTTTCTCCCAAAAGTACATACAGATTTGCAGCGAACTTTTTCGCCTTCATAACCACAAGCGCGCCTTTCACAATTTTCATGATCCCGTTCTCGATACGAGTTTTGCATCCGATGTCATCCAATTGCCCCAAGGACAAAAGATTTTTCGTCAGTCCTTTCACATGTCGTACATCCTGTATGGTGCGAATGATGCCATCAAATATTTTAATTTTGATAGTACTGACCTCAGCGATTTCTAAGGCATGATCATTTCCCATGAATACAGATCCTCCTGAGTTTGGTTCATAATGGCCAAACCATTCTCTCCGAGACGTCATGTGCCACGTCGCTCCTGAATCCATAATCTATGTGTCACAAAATTTGTGCCTGCCTTCTGCAACAGTTGCTGCTTCGCTGAATAATATTTCACCACTGCCTGAAGTACTTGCCACATTTCCTTGAGAACTTTTGTCAATACTCGTACACTCTTTCTTGAAGTGCCCTTTACCGCCACATTTGAAGCAGTAAATATTTTTCTTCTTACTTCTTGGCTTTGATCTACCTCGTCTTTGGTTCCCACTGGAGTCACGATCCATAAATCTTCCTCTTATCATCGGTAAACCTTCTGCCTGCTTCGATGTTACCAACCTATCTTCCTTATTCTTGCGCCGGCTTTCTTCACCGAGAACCGCAGTTAAGACATCGTCGAATCTTAGAAAGCCCATAAGAATATTGTTGGTAATGTTGATGATAAGTTGATTATATGAATCTGGTAGACTTTGAAGTAGAAGCTCCGCACGTTCATTTTCCCCTATTTTATGCCCCATGGAAGTGAGTTGGGCATATAGAGTATTTAGTGTGTTGATATGATCGGTCATCGATGAGGATTCCGCCATCCGAAGAGTATAAAGCCTTCTCTTTAGGAGAATCATGTTGTGTAGGGACTTGACCTCGTACATCTTTGTCAGAGTATCCCAGATAACTTTTGCTGTTTTATCTCAGAGATAATTGACAATACTTCGTCTGCTATAGCCAAGTGTAAATTGGCAACAACATTATCATTCATCTCATTCCACTTTCCCTCATCTGTAATCTCCACCGGTCTATCTCCAATAGCCGCCAAGCAATTCTCCTTTCTTAAAACTGCTTGTATCTTTATTTTCCACAGCATAAAATTGCTTCCGTTAAACTTTGCTATCTCATACCTTCCTGCCATTATGTCTACAACAATTTTAGTAGACTGGACAAAATAATCCCGCCTTAAATAAAAAATCTCAAAAAATCTTTTCTGATGTGGACGATCAGTCTAAGCTGCAACCACAGAGCAGACTCAGAATTTTAAGAAATTTAAACCAAGGCTCTGATACCACTTGTTGGTCCCACTTGCGGTAATTTGAGATAATAAAACCCGAAAATAAAGAATAAACTGGACACCGAGATTTACGTGGAAAACCTCTAAAAATTATTAGGATAAAAACTACGGACAAGACTTTTGCCTGACATATCATACGTTGCTGCCGCTGAAGAGCCCGGTTATAATTCATGGATCCAGGTTTCGGGAGGTTTATGACTGGGACTCTTATTGGGTGATAATGTTTTTTTTTTGTTCTGGGTGGTTTGTTTCTACTTTCCTTCTTCGTTTTTTGTTTTGCCTTTGGCCTTTTGGATTCCTACTTGTCTGTTTTCACGTACTTGAGGACTCATCTCAAATACGATGCAGCTGCAAGTATAGCATCAGTGGCAAAACCAGAATATACATAGTCGGCATGGATTCCTACAATATCATTCTTTATGAGACATTAAGTGATCACTTGGACTATTACTTTTTCCTTTTTACTCTACAGTATTTTTATAATCTGATAAAATTGGCAAAGAATGGAATATGGTTTGATTCAACTTCAAACTACTTTTCTTTGTATCCTTTTTGGTGTCTCCTTTTATTGTTCATCACATGATTGCTTCTGTTGACAGCACGTTGATAATTTACATGGTACGATGCAGGGGATTGTTAGCAAGTAAAATGTACGACATTGCAAAAGGGATTGTCTATAATCTTATTTCCCTTATAGATGAATTTGGTTATGTTCTGAATGGTGCAAGGGTATATTACACTAATAGGAGGTAAGGGCTATGGCCTAAATTTCTTTCACGCTGTTTGTGAAATTGAAAGTCACTCCATTTCCCAATGTAAAATTCCTCCATAATGTACAATAATGTAGACATCTCATTTTGATTCATTGTGCAATGGCAACAATAATTGTAGGATGACGGGAGCGAGAGTTTGGTTCTTTAGTTCTCAAAAGTGTCTCACATTTGCAGGACCGTGAATCGGCTTACAAGCTCCCTAATACTTGTGAAAAAAGGCAGCTTTACCGGGAACTGGCATCAACTGCCGAATCCGGATGGGATGTCAGTACTAGATGGATGAGGTAACTTAATTTCCTCGTTATTATTGGATAGAATCTGTCATAAGATTCCGGTTCGAGATATATGCCTAGAGTAGATCAAACATGAGCTATTCTGTATTTAGCTTGTTGCGGTGTTGATTGTTTTGATTCATCATATGATTTTTTTTAGAAATGGTTTTGATCTGACAACATTAGCTACGACATCAATCATACCTGTGGATTTGAATGCATTCATACTGAAGGTAAGATTTAGATAATTATCCATTCAATAACTTTTTTTCAATAAATGACGTAATTTGTTCCTTTTGTTTTCAACAAAGATGGAACTCGACATTTCATCTCTGTCACAAAGTATTGGAGATTCTGGTACAGCAGAATGCTTTAGAAAGGCTTCGGAGGCTAGAAAGAAGGCCATGACTTCAATTATCTGGAATGCGGAAATGGGACAATATTGGGTTGACTACTGGTTGGGCTATTCAAACGTACAAAAGCCGGTGCCACGGAAATTGACTAGAGTTATATCCTATCTTGTTATCGAATATCTTTCGGTTCCTGATCTTGGTTTATGGGCTTTCAGGATGTTATTACATTGTATGGTTCAAGCCACAATAAGAAAATATTTGCCTCAAATTTCGTTCCCTTGTGGATCCAGCCGTTTGATTCAGGTCTGGAATCTTCAGATTTTTACATTCCATATCCATTTTCCATTTCACGGATAGAGAAGCTTTAGCGACCCCGTCAGATTCAGCCTTTGAGACCCCACCCCGTATTTAAGTGTTCAGAATATTTATAGAAGTAACTTATTTGTTTATAATTTTTACATGTTTAAAGATCTCCCTTTGCCATGTTATTTCTCCCTGAAAATATCTAGGGCAAGAAAGCCTGGATCTATCAGGAGGCCAAACAGTGGTAGTCGAATAACCTTTATTAACTTAAAATAATCCGAATTCTATACTCTGGCTTACTGCCTTTCATGATTAACTTTATGTTCTGCCAATGCAAAACAAAATATCTCTCTGCATCTTAGTTACTAAACTTTGATACTTCATGATTTCGTAAAAGTAAATGAGTTTTGTGCATCAACGATCATAATTTTTTGCTTTTATTTTATGCATATGTTTAGATGCTGAGATAGTGGATATAAGTTATTAGTAGTCTCCAGACTTCAGGGCTGGTTCATTCAGCTGGCATAGCGACTTCTTTGACAATTCAGGACAACAATGGTGACTCGCACAATGGCTTCTACTTTTTTCCAAAAGTGATGATAATTGTTTCAAGATTTATGTAACCTCTGAATTTATGTGTTTTGATGATATCAGGGATTTTCCAAATGGTTGGGCGCCGCTTCAGCACATGATTCTTGAAGGCCTCGCTAGGTGTGGATCCAAGAAAGCACGAGCTATTGCACAAAATATTGCAGTGAAGTGGATCAGAACAAACTACGGAGCATTCAAGAAAACGGGAACGATGCATGAGAAATATGACGTACGGAAACGTGGAGAGGTTGGAGGAGGTGGGGAATACACACCCCAGGCAAGTCATATTTTACTTCGGAGTCGAAGAGATTGAAAACAAATCAACACTTTGTGCTATAATTTTTTATGCTTAATTTGTTATGTTTTCACACACAGACAGGGTTCGGTTGGTCAAATGGAGTTGTGTTAGCGTTCTTGGAAGAATTTGGATGGCCTAAAGACCTAAAGCTTGACTGTCCATAAATAAGCATGGAAGGCATAGAAAACTCATGTGATGGATGAATCGGAAGGGACAAAATGCTGATTCGGGTTAAACCAATCTGACCATGCGACAATGATTCAATCTCATGTTTAAATTGGGGACACTACGGGCCACTATTCAAACTTTAGGATTGATTATGAGATTTCCGAGAATATATATTTTTATACAAAATTAAAATTTTATAATTAGTTTTAACACAACGGCATGATAATTGTAGTTGCAACTTTGAAGGGGTTTTTGTATAATATAAAAATTTGTTGGGATGATTGTTAGATTTCTTCTTTATTTTTTTCGAAGATAGTGTGGTGTTTATGTTCCTGATTAAAGGGGATTTCAAAATACTTTTTGTACAGAAGAAAGTGTATTTATTTAAAATATACATAACAAAGAATGAGGTACCAAAAAAGCAATAGAATTCATGGAATATATCATATGAAAGTTTATTACTCAAATGGAAAAAAAATTACAGACTCGATAATAAATTTCAATCTGCCGACAAATTAAATCCTCCTTTCAAGGATCATTTCATGAATCAAAACAAAAATAAAACAAGATTATGGCATATAAGAAGAAATAATTGCAGCAGAAATCATAAAGACTGGAATCTTGAGGAAGGACGAAGCAGAAGCCTGGACCGGAATGAAGCCAAAGACAGTAGGATAAGAGGGAGCAGCAGCAGAATCGGGTGCCGGCGCCGATGAAATTGGAGAAGATCCATTCCCATATACGAAAATGTGAAGCTCCTGTGATTTTTCACAGTGCCCTTCGACTCCACTGATGAAGTAAAAATCTCCGGGCTTCGTGATATTGAATAAAGAGTTGCCATCGTTCAGGTGCAAGATTGGATCTTTCAGATTGCAACTGTTGTAGGATTCAACATCTCTGACTTGGATGACCGAATCTCGACTTGGAGGGTACAAGAAAACTGCCCACAAAAACAAATTACAAAACAAAACACGAATCACTCACCCCAATATGTATGGGAAGAATCTAGTGATTCAGAATAAATGTACTTACAGAGGGAGTCTCCCATCTTGAGATTGTGATATTTTGACCATATGTTGTAGATTAGTGGATTTGAAGAAGTGGGAATCCCCCATGAATCTAAATCTCCAACTTTGTATGTATTGCTCAATACACTTGTTTGGATTGATGCAAGAAAAAGAATGGAAAAATGAAAGAAAATTATGAATCTTGGAAGCTTTGAGAGATGAGCCATTTGGTAAATCTCGAGCTAAAGAGAGGAAACAAAAATCCTGTGATCGTATGAAAGAATAAATAATTAAATATATATATTATTGGATGTGTTTACACTGATTGGAAGATAAAATCACAAAATTTTTAAAAAATACTTCATCCAAACATAAAATTTTAATTTTTTTTTTTAAAAATAATTCCAAAAAAACCATGTTCAAGAAAATAATATTTTTGCGCCAACTATATTTAGTGCTGCATCTTAACCGAAAAAGATTGAACGGCAATAGCTGGATACCATTTGTGTAAGTATTTAACTTAGCAGCTTGCGTCGACCATTTCCCGCTAGGATACTATTTGTGCAAGTATTTAACTTGGCAGCTTGCGTCGACCATTTCCATACAACACAGCGCATCCATAGCTTCTGGAGAACTTCCATGTTCATCATTTCTGATTCAACTTCACTTGAGATTCTATGTTTTTCGTTTTTCTTATTTCTATCACAACATTTTATGAACAACTTGCTATAAAACCAGCGATTAACTTCATTCTGTCCCCTTGAATCAAGACCAATATATAGTCAACGGGTGAATGAGACTGTAAATCCAATAATCATCTACAATATCCTCAATGTAGATTGGACTCGAATCGTTTACCACTTCAACATTATCCCAGTAAAAGTCATTATTTCCTATTGCCAGAGGAATAAAAATTAGTTTATAAATAAGAATGTGACAAATGATGCAAAAAAAATAATAAGAATGTGATAAAAGACCGTTCATTCACTAAGCAGGAAACTCATTCACTCCAGTATTTCTCCTCGTGATCCTCGTTCTTCTCCTTCTCCTCATCATGCTTCTGTTTCGCTAAATTAGCAGCCTTCTTGAATTTCTTCACATCCTCCACCGCCGCACTTCTAAACAACCCCACATCCGCCGCCCCCGCCACCATGTGATACCCTCTTCGCTGCAACTCCTCCGCCCCGTCATGCGGCATCACGAAACCAGATAAATGTGCTTTACCTGTTTTGAGCACAGCCTTCTCTGCTTCCCGCAGTACCTCCTTCACTTTCTTGTGCCCTGGGTCCCATAAATACCCCATGCTTGCGCTCAAGTCCAGCGGCCCCATCTGTATGCAATCAACGCCGTCCACTGACGCGATTTCATCGATTTTCTTCACGCCATCTTCGCATTCCACCTGGCACATTATCAACAACTCCTCTTCGTAGTTGCTTAGATACCCTTCGTCAATGCCGTAGCCCGAGGCCCGAACAATCGGGTGGGCCGACCCGCGGACGCCTTTAGGAGGAAATAGACAGTATGAGACAGCTTTGCGGGCTGATTTGGGACTATCGATCATGGGGAACATGATCCCTTGAGGACCGAGGTCGAGGGCTTTTTTGGCCCAGGCGGCTGAGGACTCTGGAAGGCGGAGGATGGCTGCGGTGTTGGTGGCGGCGAGGGCACGGAGGCAAGGAAGTGCATCGGAGATTCCTCCATGACCGTGCTCCATGTCCACAACGGCGAAGTCGTAGCCAGCCAAGCCGGCGATCTCGGCAAGGGTAGGCGAAAATGTGAGGAGGAAGATGCCATAGATGGTTTCTCCTTTCTTGAGGCGGGATTTCAGAGACTCCAATGAAGAGTCGGTTTCAACGGCTGTGGTGGAGGGAGAGGCGGCGAATTTGAAAGGTTTGAAATTCGGAAATAGGGTTTTCGATGATGGAAATGAAAGGTGTTGAATTGTTGAATGGATGGTTTTGGTATTCGTGAGTGGGTGAGAATTTCTCAGAGTTGACAGTGCAGAAGAAGAAAGAGAGGTGCGGAATGGAGGAGACGATAGGGACGCCATTGTTAGTAAAAGTGAGCTCTTTGCGGATAAACAAACACATACATATACGATTCTCCGAAAAATGACAGCAGGCAGCACCAGCTGATTTGGTTGCAAAATTCAATGGATTAAAAATATTTTTTTTAAAAAAATATTTTATTTGGTTACAAAAACGATCTTAAAATATTCTTTAAAGCTATAATTAAAAATAAAAACAAAAATATTTTTTAATGAATGGCAAGAGGCAGACATATGTTTTGGAATGTAATAATCGGAAACCTCATTCAAATCATTTGTCGTTGTCTTTTGTCATGACATGTGTTTAATTGGACGTGTTGCCCTGCGTTATTATTTCACCTGGTTGATTCCTTTTGATTTTTTTCCCCATTCGACGAAGACTTTAGAGAAGATGATAGTTAAAAGAGCACCAGCTCATTCATTCTATTTAAGGTGTATCACTCTCTGGACCACTCAAGTGGCCACCCGTGTGATAAAAATAAATAGAAGTTTCGAATACCAGCAATATATGAATACCAGCAATATACTTTGCCGATCCTGGATTCTGTACTCTTTATCATGTATTGCAAGAACTGGGATGCTGTAACCTGCATATATAGGGGTCGGGATATATTCTAAAATTGACATAAATGGATATGCAAAACCCTTTTATGTAGCTGAGTTCTATATTACAGGACAACGGTGCGCTGTCTCACAAAGCCCTCATGCCCGAGTTCAAAATTATAAGTCCCACCAATGTGAGCAGCAGCCAGGATTATCAAGAAATGTACAAGAATCGAAGCTGCATCCATTATCCGGTGATGTTAATGAATCTTGTGCAACGTCTGCCACATTCAGAAAATCAGTCTCCTCCATGTAATCAACAGTTTTGCCTGCATCATAACACGAGGGCACGAAAAGCTCATTGTTATGAGCTCGTAGAATTTCGGGCTTCGCAGAAGTTGCTGTCTTCATGGGATCCTGGTAATTGTCTTGTACCTCATCATCTTTTTGGCCAGCCATATTTCTAAGCCTCTTCAGCTGAAATTTGTGAAGAAACAAAATTTGTCATATATTTACACAATCTGAAAGATTCTCGCATAAAGCTTCTTCTTACTCGTATTACTTGTAATAATGCATCAATAAAAACATTGACTGTCGGTACATATATTTATATTTACTATGAGAATTTATATACCTGGATGAGCATGGTTTGATTCTCTTTCCTCAAAGTATCAAACTGGGAAGACAACCCATCGAACTTTGTTTTAAGCATGGCGTATTCGTTCTCGATATGCTTGGATTTCGATCTGGCCCTTTTGTTCTGGAACCAAATGCCCACTTGTCTAGGCTGCAGCCCAAGCTTGTTAGCCAAGTTCATTTTCAGGCGTAGCTCTGGCCTCGATTCTGAGTCGAACATCGTCTCCAAAGACTTGATCTGTTCATCACTAAACCGTCTGCTCTTGTTTTTGCTCCTCTTAATAGTAGACATGAATTCTAAGTTGCTTACCACTCTACCCTGGTAACTCCGAATTCCTAGGAATGTATATGATTTGTTTGGCGAGCGAGACTATTGGAGCTTTGATGCCCAATATACGGTGCGTATGTTATTGTTCATGTTGGTGGGCCTTGACTTAGAGCTTGTGCCTTTTGAGATAACAAGTGTCCACTTTGCCTAACATGAATCATTTCAAATTGGTTCGTGAAATTTCTTTTTGTAGAAATTATAATCCAAGTAAAACTTTGTTTCTGAAAAACTATTTCACGAAACGACAAATACACACACACACACACACAAACAATCATAAGGTCGAGATTCCTGGTTTGTTACTGATCTATGTAGTAACAAAATCATTTAAATTAACTGGGTGAGATTTGGATTGAACTCGGACCTACTCCACAAAATTTTGGCTCGATTAAGGTAAGTATCGGTTCAAGAAATCAGATAAATATGTTGAAATTAGAGAACGTCACTGTCAGGTCGACACGTTGATTGAATGAATGATTTGTAAGGAGACAACATTGGTCTGTGCTGTCCAGTGGAGACCAATGGATTCGTGCCACGTGCCCTGGCGTCTTTTAGATATTTGGACGCTTCCTTGCCGTTGATTTTAGGAATTTTCTCGAGTCAGTTCTCCAATGGCATCAGTCGTTTAGGAAAATTTTCAAGATAATTTCTTCAAATAATAATATTAAACTCGTTTTACATTTGTGTACAGTTGTAATTGAACTAAGATCTCATTGATAATCCAAAACAGGTTAATTAAACGTATATTCAATACCTGACTTCCGATGTAGATCCAAAAAATAAAAATTATTTGAGGGCCAAACAAGAATCCACATGTTTTAATTTGCTCATCGATGATTACATTCAAACTGAAGGGTCATAGTGTTCACTTCGGGAATAGCATGTGGCCTCTTTGATTTCCAGAAAAATTCCTCGTAGCATAACTAATTTTAGTCACTAACTATTCAATCAATTCTTTAGATACTTATTTCCTTTGGATAATGATACAATACATTAAATTTTATTATTTTAAATCATTAACAAAATCGTTTGTCCCCAAACAAGGAAGAAAAATAATCAACACGTTATGCGCGCACGCGCACGCGAATCGGTTGCTGGTGTAAAGAATGAAAGAAAAACTCATGAGGAATATAGATTATACTTTGGTACAGCCTCTTCTACCTTGTACATTGAGCCGTGTAACGCGTTGAAATCTACCCAATAGTGTGTTGCTTGCAACCCCTTGGACCATAATGCTGAGAGCTGCGCCTTACCATTTTCCTACACAAGTAGCAGTAATGGTTTTGGCATGCCCAACAAAATATATGATAGTTATTGCCCACCTGTCAAGATTACAACAAAATTAGGCAAAGGCAATAGTTGACCGAGAACTTAGACAAATGAATAATTCTGAAAATAAGATAGTTTGTATAGAATAAAAGCAATGAGAATTTGCATATAGGAGACTATCCAAAACCATGGTCATGTAAACAAGGGAAGGGACAAAACTGTACATTTTTTTAAAAAAATTTACTGCTACAACTTCTAACAGACAGTAAAAACAAGCACCACAAAAATCTGACAATTGTTGCTCATGCTCACAAGTTCTTGCGACACCCTTTCAACAAATCAAACCTTGCTTATTCACGATGCACCAACAATTTAGATAAATGGATCGTTTGTTATGCCTGCCAACAAATACACTTTCCTATTGCTTAATGATTTCACACCTACACTTTTCAACAAACAGTTTTTTGCTCAATTTAATTGTGTTCGATAATGATAAAATTGATCCGATAGTATTGTGTAGCAGTTTCCTACTTGTATCCAAGTCGTTGCTTCCTCTTGTGACTTGAGACATGGCAATACTGAAATTGTTCCTACAAAATCCAACTACTTCCTATCAATCAAATAAATGAGTCGATACTTTCACTCACCTTTACATTGTCTTGACCACAATTAGGACACGGATGAGCATGATCAGCAAATAGTTGTGCTTGCATTTGTCCAGCAACTTGCCGACCATTCATCTCATCCCATTTCTGAATTTCTTCTGCTGGGAAAAGTTCACAGTTTCCATTCCTACGTTAAATGAAATATCATATATTCAGAAAGTTCAACAGATAATTACTGACAAATTTTCAAACAGAATTGAAGTATATTGTGTCCAAGCAGACAGCAAACCTGAAATGATCATATCCGGAAATTGCCTGATCACAACGGTAGCAGAAATATTGCCCACAATTATTGCACACCATCTTATTGCAGCCTTCAATACGAGATATAGCCATCTTACAAGAAGGGCATTGTTTTGCGAAACGATTTATCTCCCTTACACTCCGAATCTGACTGATCATATCTTGCTCTCGACGCCTTTGTTCATCTTTCATTTGAGATGAATTTTGTCGCTCCTGATATTAAGGTCAAGAACCCAGCAAAAGTAAATATACCAGTTCTAGAAAGGTACTTACAAAACGCAGGAGAAACAGATGAAGAAGAAACTATGAACAGAATTTATCTTTTACAGTTGGAAAACTAAATTAAATTTATGTTTCGTGAAATAATATTTTCATTTGTAAACTTAATCATCAACCATTTTTTCAGGATTTCATATACATCACAGTTGAAATTATTCAAGCACAACCAAAAAAAACTTCCAAATACAAAAAAATGCATTCTGTGGATTTATCTACAAAAATATTAGGTGACACAATAGCCGATCAAAACTAACAAAATAAAGAGTAATTCAACAGTTTCTTAACATGCCAAGCGTAACTTAATGTAATAATTACTAACTTCTGATTTAAGTTTCTTGGAATGAAAAATTAGAACACCTTTTAAATAAGAGACAATTCACAAGGGCTTCCTTAAAGATAATGATATTTTACAATCTGCAGCACTTTCTCATATTCAAATCATATATACACTGAATACATCTTACTTGACTTTTGACACTCTGCTGCATTTTGAAATAGTATTATGGGTTTTTCATTATATCCAGATTTGAACCACAAGTTCTGCTTCACACTAGCATCAAAATTAACGTAAATAAAGTTTATATAACATGGAAACTCCATACCTGGAGAACAAGTAGTTTCATCTCTGGTGTCATACATGCAACTCCAACATGGCGCCGCTCCCTGCAAAGTGAACAATAGCTATAGTAGCAATTCGAGCACTGCACATGGTGATCTTCATCCTCAAGGCTGGCTGTCTCACATCTCGGGCAGTAAACAACATCTGACATTAAATCAAGTGCTTTCTGTAACATAAGGAACTCCCAGTTTTCAAACTCTTCTTCACCCAGTAATCTTTTAAGTAGACCAGGTGGAATTATGCCCCCACATTTTGTGTAAGGGCATTGCAGTTTCATTACCGTTCCTTCCTTTACATGCATGTCAGAAAAAGTTTTCATACATTTCCAGCAATAATAGTGCTGACATGGAAGCCTGATGAACTCTGAGCCTGGTGCAAGTCAACATTGTAAGAAACTATTTTCAAAGCATCATAAGAATGCCAATTTCTGAGCTGATATTATATTTAAGATTCTAGCTATTTTCCAATTCAAAAGTTAAACTCCAAGATCATCTTCTGTAACCTGAGCTTGCCTGATGTATCGTAACACCAAACCCTGACATCTTTAACACATTTTTAAGCTCCCAATGGTCCTAGGTTTCTAGGCATGTCTTCTAGCAAGAAAATGTGGAAGCAATAATCTTGTTCATTGATTTTCATGATTGAAGAATTACATGATTTATGAGCCAATATCTCCCTTTAAATTAAGAGTAGAGATTCAACAAGGACTAATATAATCCATAAAATACATCACCAATTATATCAAGGCTACAATCGAGAAAAATATTTTATTCCATAAAATTGAGATTTAATTGATAGAAAATGGAGCTCAACTAGGTTTTCCAACACTTGTCTTTCATAATTCGAGACTTCATGATATTATGTAATCAATCCATCCCACAACACACTACTTCAATGCTACCTAAACAAAAGATCCAGCAGGTTTATATACTCTCTCGATAGAGCTTGATTGTGTGAGTGGATGAAACAAATTGTGCGACAACAATGTCATTAAACCACATACACTCTTACTATGTTCAGGGAATATGAAGTAAATAAACCACTCATTATACAATAGTTGCAGAGAGCTAGATTAAATACCAGAAAACTCGCCAAAACAGATTTTGCATTCCTGAATGTTTCTGCAGAAATTCTCATGGCTCTGTTCATCATTGTAACTCTTCAGCAGAGGAATGTCAACATCAGGGGACACACTTCCACCGATTGCCCATGTATCTCCATTCTTTACATCATAAGGCCCAAGAATCATCTCATGGTCAAACCCAAGATAAGAGAGGGTACAACAGCGTAACCACTCCACCCATTGGTAAATAATCTCTTGGCCCGCTTGTTCTTTCCAAATAGAATCGAACTTGCAGCAGAGATCGGAGATTTTAGGAGAATTCAGCCATTGAGCAGATAAGGTAATGTGAGGAGCTAGGTTGCTAGGATATGATTTAGGTAATAAACATGACAATATAACTGGTGGGAGATATTCAACAGTGAAAGAGTATGAGAAATCCAGAGAGCAGCCATCTCTTTTCTCAAGGCTGTCGGAGGAGCAAAACTTTGCAACAACGTTAAGTCCCTTTGGCACTTCAACATGGACATGAATCTGCAAAACAAAATCAATGTTAGAACTTCTTTCTACAAAAAATATATTTATCAATCGTGAAATAACCTGGAACGACTTGAAGCCACTCTGGTTGTCTAAGACGACAATATCATCTCCATAAATGTATTCCAGAGCTAGCAGCTGCAAGAATAAAAACCACAGACATTGAGAGATAGATCACTGCAGCGTGAAGTGTAAACAGACGTACAAAATCTACGTGCTCCAAAGACCTAGCCAATATCTAACAAGGATCAAACAAAAGAAAAAAATAGATGTTCTACTGATGCCTGCTATGGCCTTGTTTATTGACATAGAAGCAACGAAGCAACACTTCACATGTGAGTGAGAATATCTGGTAAAAATGTTTTTTTTATACATACATGTTTCATAAAATGAAAAAGTTAGTTAAAATAATCATTTTGGAGAGATAAAATTTACATAATTTTTCTCAAAAAAATTACTTAGCTGATGAGCAAGGTAAGTATATCTAAAATGCTTTACTTAGGTAATCATCAAGGTAAGTTTTCCACATTTGTAACTGAGTCTTCTAGCTTCAATAGCATCAAATGTGTTAGCAAAGTAGCCCTGTTCCTCCATTTTAGATTAGTTTCAAGATGCTTAAGTTTTGCTATAGAATGCTGCTAGCTTTTTTAGATCAATCATACCAACGAGGATATACTTCTTCGTAGAAGTTATGTAAAATTATAATACAAAGATTTCACCAGGTACTATAGCAAGAGTTTCATAGCGATACAAACGTATGTAGCTGATCTCGTCGCACCAGACAGAGAGGTGAATCCTCCATTGGAGAAGCACATTTATCAAATAAAAAACGAAAAATAACAGAGAAACAAAAAAGGCACATACAATATTTCTCAAGATCGAACAGAATACAAGCATTGTTAACTGAGTACCTCATCCTCCTGCCGCTGATTATTGACGCTCATCTGCTCCTCCGACAACTCTAGTTCTTCAACTCTAGTTCTAAGCTCCTCCAGCCGTTTACCAGCATTATCCAAAACATTATTGTCATAAGAACGAGACCCTTCGACATTCTCCATCACTTTTTTACCTCCATCACAATCAAGATTCAATCTTGAAACTGTCAAACTTTCAGAATCATCCTCTAAATCGTGTATATTGTCATAATTCGAATCAAGCCTCGATCTTGAGCCGGGTCCAGTATTAGAACTCCCATTTTCTCCGTCTCCTTTCTCGAACTTGTTCGAATTTCTTGTATTTTGATTACGTTTTTGGTGTTCTGGAGACAACCTTTGAAAAGGCTCCGTGGTTGACATCGATGAAGAGGTTTCACAGGCTTGGAAGTCGTGATTGGGAATACGTCTGGTCGTCAAGTTTCATTAGTATATCGGTACGACAACGATTGCCTTCCTCCACGTTATGGCTGGAGACGGCATGACGAGAGCTCAAAGTTGATGGTTGGCTCGGAAATGGCGGTCGCCGCGTGTCGCTGACCTTTACTTCGATGTCAGCCAATTATATAATTATACATATATACTATTACATACATTTATTAATTTAATAATTAATAATATAAATGAAATTTCTTTGATACATAAAATATAGGAAAAAATAAATAAATAACATTATATTTTGTAATTTTCTCTTTTTTAACACTTTAACATCTCAATTTCAATGTTCAATTAATTATATTTTCATTTTGTATGATATCATGTGTTTGAGCTCTGGACGCTAAAAAATGTGGTCTATTTTATGGCCGATGTTGTCTCCTTTTAAAAGTCAATAGTCTTGTATGGTGACAGTGACGAGTTTCTTGTTAGTGGGGGCTAATCCAACCAGTTGTCCAACATGAAGACTCCATTTTAATATTAATGTCGATGCGGTGGTGGTTTCATTGAAATACAAATGGATTCTCGGGGACTTTTGTCATTTGTCTATGAACAATTTTGTAAATCTCGATTCAATTTATTTAACCGAAAATTTACTCAATATAAGTTTTTTAAATAAATCAAAATTATTATGTAGTTGGTTAATTTATTGAGCACAAATGTATAATATAAATAGGTCCAAAATTGTCCACTTTTACATTTTTCATTAAAAAAATATAAATAATAAGAATAATAGAAACCATCTCAAAACCCACTGATTTAAAATCACAATAACAGTTTTAAAATTTTAATTTAACAAAAATTATTAAAATAGTTTATCATTAAAAAAATGTATCTAGTATATTATTACTTGCTTTACACGTGTCACATTCATTTTAACTTCTCATGCGCTCTTTCGTCCATATCTATTATTATCTATATATATATATATATAGAATCTCTAATAAATATAAAAAATTGGTCTGTTTTTTTATTTCTCAATTTTGTCTTTATTTTATATCACAATTATATTTTTGTTTTTATTTTTTTTAATTTCAAAAAAACTTTTTTTTATTTTTTTTAAAATTATAACTATTCAAATAACACTTTAGTCTCTCGATAATTTGTCAAATATCATTTTAATCTTTCGATAATTTTAAAAAAAATCGTATACAGCATGTGCTTACTGCTAAATAGCTAGTTATATATACGAAGATGGACCCAGCCCAACTCCGCCCCGCCCCAACGCCACGTCACCTTCTTCCCAGCTTCTTCTTCTGCAACGCGCCATTACCCCATTCCCTCGTTCAAAAATCAAAATCTTCTCAAAACCCTCACTGTACATATTTCAACGCACACACGATGCTTCATTCGTACGCCACCGACACGCAGAACAAGTGCACGGAGCTGGCCTCGGCCGTAGCCGCCGCGACGTCTCCGCCTCAGATTTCCGACGCTTGTTCTGCCGTGGAGTCCTTTCTCCGGACGCACACCCCGAACCAACAGAGATGGTTTTTCTCCATCACTTTCCCGTCCCTAATTTGCAGGCTCTTTGGCTTCGATGATTCATCGCCTCCTTCAGCTCTGAGGCGTCACTTTACTAACGGATGGATCGATATTACTGCTACGGAAAATGATTTGGAGCTTACAGGTTAGGTTATATTTTCGCACCGATGTCGTGATTTGGTTTTCTTATTGATTTTGAAATGCTGTGTCGACGAGCTGAATTTCGCAAGATCTCGGGAATTTATGATGCTTTTTCGTGGATTTACTCGCTTAGTCGATATAGGATTGTGTACGAAGATCCGTTTTATGGTGATAATTTGATGTTGTTTTTAATTTCAGCTGTTTCCTTTCTGGAACTGTGAAGTGTTATTGCATTGTAGTTGTCGATTGTTGATATGATTTTGTTTCTTCTTTTGGCTTGTTGTATCAACTAAGATAGACAGTGACGCAGTTATTTTCATTATATTTCTTCAGTAGTTTGCAATTTTCTGTTATTTATTTTAGACTTGTTTACTTGGAGATTTTGAGAATCAATGGAAGACTTGCATGTTCCTTTTCGTAGTTCATATTTGATTAATGGGATTTTTTCAAATTTTTCGGGAAGACTGATATGTTTTTTCCCTATATCCCATGCTTTTGTGTGCTTGCAGGTAAACTCTTGAACCTTCTATCACCAAATGGAGTGTTGTTGTCCTCAATCTATGAAGTGGACCGACTGTCTCTTGTTAAGTATGTTTTTCCAGTTGAACGCCTGCCAGAATGGGTTAGGTACATGCTTCAAAATCAACAAGATTATTTAGGTTTGGCTAACTTATGCCCGTTGTTCACGAGTAGGGTTAAGGAAGATTCAGTTAAGGCCTATTCAAATCAGGTTCAATTAAATGTTTTTGAATACTACTTCTTTTGGTTTGCTTATTCTCCTATTTGTAGAGGAAATAGTGAGAGTACAGAGGCTGTGAAGGTTCAGAGAACTAAAAAATTTAGGTTGGAGAACTGGTCTAAATCAATCCCTGGTTTTTCAAATGCCAAACGTGGAACAGAAAAGAAGACCGAGAGTAATTTGTATGTACAACTAATATACATCTATCTTCATTCATTTGTTCCTTTTGGCGATCTGAATATGCATCAAGCATATTATCGGTCCATACTGCATTATTCTACTGGTTATGATAATTCGGCGATCAAGCGTGCAGAATTTGTGGTTTATACATTTATCCATTTTTGGTTGGTTGATAATGACTTTTCACCCCTGCCTGTGGGGTTGTGCAAGTCCTTTGGAATAACTTTTCCTCTTAACTCTGTTCTGGGTGAAACTCCACCTACTGCAGGACTCGCTGATGTTTTAAATGTTTTTGTCAAGTATCTGAATTTGAATTTGATCCCACCGTCAAAAGAGTCTGATCAGATTGATCTTGTTGGGAGTCCTGGATGGAGGGTATCAGGTTTGGTTGATCTTGTCAAGTCAAGTGATGCTGCACCTAGCGTGCATTCCAATGGATCTTGGAACTTGCTGATTCAGAGGCCTTTATACAGATTTATTTTGAGAACATTTCTGTTTTGTCCTGTGGGAACATCTATAAAGAATGCATCACAAGTTTTTTCGCTTTGGGTTAATCACATGGAACCTTGGTCCATTAGTTTTGAAGAGTTTCCTGATCTTGATGAACTTTCTGGAATCTCAAATAAAACAGCCAAAAGCGTCACAAGAGTAACATCTCATGAATACTCGGCTTCTTGGCAGGGATATGTATTGGCCAACTACCTGTTTTACAACTCTTTAGTCGTGCATTTTATTGGATTTGCACACAAGTTCCTGCACACGGATACAGAAGTTATAGTTCAGATGGTTGCAAAGGTCTATTTCTCTCCAGAAACATTTCAAGATAGCTTTTTGTTTCATTAATCTGTTTCACTCTTATTTTGCATCAAAATATCATTAGTTTACGTTTATGTTTTTTTTCCTGAGTGAAAAACATGCAAAAAAAGTCACCAATCAAACAGCAAGAATGTTAACTTGTATATAACTTGACATCTACAGTCTTCGCAAGAAATTTGATTAATTATGTTTCGTGTTTTCTGCTTTTTTTTCCCTGTACATTCCACTTCTGTTTCTCGCGACCAAGGACAGTTTTTCTTTCTTCCTGTACTAAATAATCAAAAACTAAAAATAAAAATTTATACTATTTGCATTATCTCCAGTAGTACCGTTTACCTGATTAACTATTATTTTATCAATTTTTTTCGCAGGTTATCAACATCTTAACTTCGTCTAATGAGCTGATGGATCTCTTAAAAAGCACAGATACTGTTTACCATTCGAAAGTTACAGGATCATCTAAATCGATGCTTAATACTTTAAACAAATTTGTTCCCACAATTCGCCAGCAGTTGCAGGTATGCCTTTGCTTTCGTTTTTTTTGTCAGATGTTCCAAGTCTAGACCTTTTCTTCCAGGAATTTTTTCCCCTAAATGTTAGTTCTGAAGATCACCTCTCTATTATTGGAGGGAAATATCTTGTATATTTTGTCCCTGGTGCCTTTAACTTTTCACTTCAGATTTTTTATGCATTTGTAAACATATCAATTAGTTTTCATTTTCTTTGTATGTTTGCTCTATGTTATGAGTTTTGAGTCTTCTGATCGTTATCCAGATAAAAGCCATTGTGGCTGCTAAGGGATTTCATTATTGCTTTCAAATTTTGGCCACTCTTCTAATACACATGCCAAGGCATCACGGACTGTCTCATTGCCAGATTCAAATAATTTCGAAGTTGTGTTCATTTGGATTAAGGGAACTTTATCAGACGTCTCACGGCAGATAGAAATAATTTTCGAAAGTGTATTCGTTAGGGTTAGGAAGCATTATTCTAGTCTATATTGTGACAAGAAAACTAGTTTTTAGAATGTGTACATTGATATTATAGCCTGTATATAAATTTTGCTGGTTTTGGAGACATTTAGGATTGGGAGCATGGCCTATGCGAGAACAATGCAGATGGATCTTTTTTATGTGAGAACTGGAACAAAGATCTACAACTGTTTGCTGATGGTGAAGACGGTGGACATCATTTGCTTCAGGTTTGAGCTATATAAATTCTAATCTTGCTACTTTTTTTACCCGCCCACATTCCATGCTTCAGTTCACATTGTGTTTACCTGTGAGACTTTTTCCCCAGCTCTTTCTGTTGCGAGCGGAGTCTGAGCTGCAATCACTTTCTGGAAACAATGTTGTTCAGAATCTACAAAATCTTGACTCACTGAAAGCCCAAGTAAATCAGTTGTTTGGAAGCCCAATTATAATGTCGTCATCTGGAGCATTGGAGTTCAGACACTGCCATCAATCATGCCATGAAATCTTCAAGCCGAGAGGATCTGGTAACCAAATGGGGGCTGAGATTAGATACAAGGGTGACTCGATGAAACGTCCCATCTCTGATGATGAGATTGCATGGCTTGCAAAGTTGCTAGTCAATTTATCGAGTTGGATGAACGAGTGTTTTGGGCTAAACCAGGTNAAAAAATTGGTCTGTTTTTTTATTTCTCAATTTTGTCTTTATTTTATATCACAATTATATTTTTGTTTTTATTTTTTTTAATTTCAAAAAAACTTTTTTTTATTTTTTTTAAAATTATAACTATTCAAATAACACTTTAGTCTCTCGATAATTTGTCAAATATCATTTTAATCTTTCGATAATTTTAAAAAAAATCGTATACAGCATGTGCTTACTGCTAAATAGCTAGTTATATATACGAAGATGGACCCAGCCCAACCCCGCCCCGCCCCAACGCCACGTCACCTTCTTCCCAGCTTCTTCTTCTGCAACGCGCCATTACCCCATTCCCTCGTTCAAAAATCAAAATCTTCTCAAAACCCTCACTGTACATATTTCAACGCACACACGATGCTTCATTCGTACGCCACCGACACGCAGAACAAGTGCACGGAGCTGGCCTCGGCCGTAGCCGCCGCGACGTCTCCGCCTCAGATTTCCGACGCTTGTTCTGCCGTGGAGTCCTTTCTCCGGACGCACACCCCGAACCAACAGAGATGGTTTTTCTCCATCACTTTCCCGTCCCTAATTTGCAGGCTCTTTGGCTTCGATGATTCATCGCCTCCTTCAGCTCTGAGGCGTCACTTTACTAACGGATGGATCGATATTACTGCTACGGAAAATGATTTGGAGCTTACAGGTTAGGTTATATTTTCGCACCGATGTCGTGATTTGGTTTTCTTATTGATTTTGAAATGCTGTGTCGACGAGCTGAATTTCGCAAGATCTCGGGAATTTATGATGCTTTTTCGTGGATTTACTCGCTTAGTCGATATAGGATTGTGTACGAAGATCCGTTTTATGGTGATAATTTGATGTTGTTTTTAATTTCAGCTGTTTCCTTTCTGGAACTGTGAAGTGTTATTGCATTGTAGTTGTCGATTGTTGATATGATTTTGTTTCTTCTTTTGGCTTGTTGTATCAACTAAGATAGACAGTGACGCAGTTATTTTCATTATATTTCTTCAGTAGTTTGCAATTTTCTGTTATTTATTTTAGACTTGTTTACTTGGAGATTTTGAGAATCAATGGAAGACTTGCATGTTCCTTTTCGTAGTTCATATTTGATTAATGGGATTTTTTCAAATTTTTCGGGAAGACTGATATGTTTTTTCCCTATATCCCATGCTTTTGTGTGCTTGCAGGTAAACTCTTGAACCTTCTATCACCAAATGGAGTGTTGTTGTCCTCAATCTATGAAGTGGACCGACTGTCTCTTGTTAAGTATGTTTTTCCAGTTGAACGCCTGCCAGAATGGGTTAGGTACATGCTTCAAAATCAACAAGATTATTTAGGTTTGGCTAACTTATGCCCGTTGTTCACGAGTAGGGTTAAGGAAGATTCAGTTAAGGCCTATTCAAATCAGGTTCAATTAAATGTTTTTGAATACTACTTCTTTTGGTTTGCTTATTCTCCTATTTGTAGAGGAAATAGTGAGAGTACAGAGGCTGTGAAGGTTCAGAGAACTAAAAAATTTAGGTTGGAGAACTGGTCTAAATCAATCCCTGGTTTTTCAAATGCCAAACGTGGAACAGAAAAGAAGACCGAGAGTAATTTGTATGTACAACTAATATACATCTATCTTCATTCATTTGTTCCTTTTGGCGATCTGAATATGCATCAAGCATATTATCGGTCCATACTGCATTATTCTACTGGTTATGATAATTCGGCGATCAAGCGTGCAGAATTTGTGGTTTATACATTTATCCATTTTTGGTTGGTTGATAATGACTTTTCACCCCTGCCTGTGGGGTTGTGCAAGTCCTTTGGAATAACTTTTCCTCTTAACTCTGTTCTGGGTGAAACTCCACCTACTGCAGGACTCGCTGATGTTTTAAATGTTTTTGTCAAGTATCTGAATTTGAATTTGATCCCACCGTCAAAAGAGTCTGATCAGATTGATCTTGTTGGGAGTCCTGGATGGAGGGTATCAGGTTTGGTTGATCTTGTCAAGTCAAGTGATGCTGCACCTAGCGTGCATTCCAATGGATCTTGGAACTTGCTGATTCAGAGGCCTTTATACAGATTTATTTTGAGAACATTTCTGTTTTGTCCTGTGGGAACATCTATAAAGAATGCATCACAAGTTTTTTCGCTTTGGGTTAATCACATGGAACCTTGGTCCATTAGTTTTGAAGAGTTTCCTGATCTTGATGAACTTTCTGGAATCTCAAATAAAACAGCCAAAAGCGTCACAAGAGTAACATCTCATGAATACTCGGCTTCTTGGCAGGGATATGTATTGGCCAACTACCTGTTTTACAACTCTTTAGTCGTGCATTTTATTGGATTTGCACACAAGTTCCTGCACACGGATACAGAAGTTATAGTTCAGATGGTTGCAAAGGTCTATTTCTCTCCAGAAACATTTCAAGATAGCTTTTTGTTTCATTAATCTGTTTCACTCTTATTTTGCATCAAAATATCATTAGTTTACGTTTATGTTTTTTTTCCTGAGTGAAAAACATGCAAAAAAAGTCACCAATCAAACAGCAAGAATGTTAACTTGTATATAACTTGACATCTACAGTCTTCGCAAGAAATTTGATTAATTATGTTTCGTGTTTTCTGCTTTTTTTTCCCTGTACATTCCACTTCTGTTTCTCGCGACCAAGGACAGTTTTTCTTTCTTCCTGTACTAAATAATCAAAAACTAAAAATAAAAATTTATACTATTTGCATTATCTCCAGTAGTACCGTTTACCTGATTAACTATTATTTTATCAATTTTTTTCGCAGGTTATCAACATCTTAACTTCGTCTAATGAGCTGATGGATCTCTTAAAAAGCACAGATACTGTTTACCATTCGAAAGTTACAGGATCATCTAAATCGATGCTTAATACTTTAAACAAATTTGTTCCCACAATTCGCCAGCAGTTGCAGGTATGCCTTTGCTTTCGTTTTTTTTGTCAGATGTTCCAAGTCTAGACCTTTTCTTCCAGGAATTTTTTCCCCTAAATGTTAGTTCTGAAGATCACCTCTCTATTATTGGAGGGAAATATCTTGTATATTTTGTCCCTGGTGCCTTTAACTTTTCACTTCAGATTTTTTATGCATTTGTAAACATATCAATTAGTTTTCATTTTCTTTGTATGTTTGCTCTATGTTATGAGTTTTGAGTCTTCTGATCGTTATCCAGATAAAAGCCATTGTGGCTGCTAAGGGATTTCATTATTGCTTTCAAATTTTGGCCACTCTTCTAATACACATGCCAAGGCATCACGGACTGTCTCATTGCCAGATTCAAATAATTTCGAAGTTGTGTTCATTTGGATTAAGGGAACTTTATCAGACGTCTCACGGCAGATAGAAATAATTTTCGAAAGTGTATTCGTTAGGGTTAGGAAGCATTATTCTAGTCTATATTGTGACAAGAAAACTAGTTTTTAGAATGTGTACATTGATATTATAGCCTGTATATAAATTTTGCTGGTTTTGGAGACATTTAGGATTGGGAGCATGGCCTATGCGAGAACAATGCAGATGGATCTTTTTTATGTGAGAACTGGAACAAAGATCTACAACTGTTTGCTGATGGTGAAGACGGTGGACATCATTTGCTTCAGGTTTGAGCTATATAAATTCTAATCTTGCTACTTTTTTTACCCGCCCACATTCCATGCTTCAGTTCACATTGTGTTTACCTGTGAGACTTTTTCCCCAGCTCTTTCTGTTGCGAGCGGAGTCTGAGCTGCAATCACTTTCTGGAAACAATGTTGTTCAGAATCTACAAAATCTTGACTCACTGAAAGCCCAAGTAAATCAGTTGTTTGGAAGCCCAATTATAATGTCGTCATCTGGAGCATTGGAGTTCAGACACTGCCATCAATCATGCCATGAAATCTTCAAGCCGAGAGGATCTGGTAACCAAATGGGGGCTGAGATTAGATACAAGGGTGACTCGATGAAACGTCCCATCTCTGATGATGAGATTGCATGGCTTGCAAAGTTGCTAGTCAATTTATCGAGTTGGATGAACGAGTGTTTTGGGCTAAACCAGGTTCACTTCACTCAAGGAGGTCATGGTTGGTCATATGTGGAGGTGCCAAGTGGCATAAGAAGCGTGTATGGACCTAAGGAAACCGTGGAAGTGGTATCATTTTCTCTTGTTTCTTGGATTATCTGGTTGGGGGAATCCGGGGTGCAATTCATGAGACACCATCATTTGAGGATAAATCTCCGGGCGCTAGCTTCGAAAAGAGTAGCAGTGATGTTGCTTATTTTTGCTGCATTCAATCATTTAAAGAAAGCCATTGCTTTGTAGATAGATTTATTATTGTATATAATACTTGCTTGCTCTATGGTTATGAAATTTTGAAGAAACAGAGTAAGATATTGCACAGAAAACTCGATGTTGTTTTAATTTTGATATTCAAAATTTATTTTTACTAATGAAAGGTCGGTGATCAAGGGGGACAAAAAAGAGAAATTTGAAAATCAATAGGATGATATTATCTGTAAAGGACCAACCATTCCAAACAACATATGACATTAACAGTACGATTGTGCTATCAACATTTTTGCGGAGTAAAACCATTCCCACTCAATACATTACTATTGAGTCGACATCCGGTGACCCTTGTCCCAAACTAGTAGAGATTCATTACAAGAAGCATGCACTATTTTGAAATAACGCTCGCCGTTTCATAGACTTTAATGAATGCTTACATTTGCTTCGCGAGAGATGCTCTAGATTGGCTTTACTGCCCATTTGTGTGATTCTTCGAACATATATGACATATGTTGAGCAGAAAATGGTAAACTAAACTAATGCATGTCAATGAATGCTCATTCCATAACTTCATCAATCGTCACAAATCGCCCTTCCGCAATTGACAATTGTGCCGCAACTCCTATAGCTACAGAAGCCAATCCATCATGCATATCGACATCAAGAGGCTGAGCCCCCGTTGCTCTTACTGCCGATAAAAACTGAAGATGCCCAGATGTGCAGAGAGGCTTCTCCGCCAACACGTGATGGGGTTTCGGGTATTTGATGATATCCATCAAGATTTCACAGTGAGTCATGTTGGGAGTTGAAACAACCAGAACATCGCACAACCCACTATCTAGAAGCTTCTAGTGGCTCGCAAAAACCTCCGAATTCACAAATAAAAGTGCATCATTTTGGTGTCACAAAATCGAAGTCATATTTTTTATCACTATGTCAGCCACAACAAACCTTCGATTTCTCCTCGTGCACAACTATTTTAGCTCTGCTTGGAAACGAAGCACATTTGACTCGGATTGAATTATAATCCATTCATAATTATTTTTTATATTAATTAAATTAAAAAAAACCATTTAAGATTGATAAAATATCACAATACATGAATTTATATTAATAATGATAAAAAATTTAAAATGATAACAATAGAATCAAACCTAGAGATAGACGAAATTTTGATTAAACCACAATGAATGGTAATAACGATTTGATTAGAAAATTAGGTTTGATTAATTCATAAATCCGGTTTTTTAAACAAAAAATCATATAAATAAATTTATTCGATCTGATTTCGGTTAATGTTTTATGAAATATCAGTCAAATTGAATATATCGAGTTTCTAAATAGAATTCTGTAATTTTTCATTAGATTTTTTAAAAATAAAATTCTAATATTTTTAATTTCTTTCAGAAAATTAAACTGTTTTTCTTAATTCATAAAAAAACCAAAACAAATCGAACCGAAATAAAACCCGTCTATCTGATGTCATGTTCCGAGTGAAGTTTTTATCTGCAAATCAGATCATTTCTCATATAGGCACGAAAATTTTTAAAACCAATGATTGTCTAATTGAAGATTATTTATCCAAATAATTTCCCTTGAAGATATTTGAAATATCCATCCTTTTGCGAAGATAATTATCATTATATAAATATTTTTTTTTATCGATAGTATAAATTTGCATGATATCCTCATAAAAGCTCGGGTCATGGATGACTCGGGATATTAAATTGATAGTCTAAATCCAGGTAAATCTGCATGAATAGTTCTTCAGAAGCCGGGAAGGCGAGTACCCGAGACATTTTCTTCTCGGGCTACCTTATGCCCGAGTTCTCATACAAAGTTCCCGAGAAGATTTTCACCCAGGCTATCTCGAAAACAACATTTCACTCAAGTGCAGCATTATGAGCTACCTTATCAATCATCATTGTCAGAATAGAGGTTGACGTGTAAGAGAAGTTGTCAGAAGCAGGATATGGATAGCCATCTTGGTATCATTAGTAAGTGGACACTGAAAACAAAGTAATCATGAGATTTCCTCCTATAAATATCAGTTATGTTTTACATTTGAAGAATCTCTTTTTGCTCATTCGCATATTCTGGATTCTGAGTTCTTAGCACTCACGTATATTCACTCACATATACAACCTTTCTTCTTCATCCTTTACCTGCTCATTTAAACATCGGAGTGGTCACGCCGGATACCTATCCAACGCTTATTCACGAGTTTTTTTCCTTGTTTGCAAGTCCCAGTTGTAGTTGAAGCCATATTACATCAATATATCTTCACCACAAGCTATATTTCCTTCCTCATTTTTCTTAAATACAACTCTTATCGATGCCCCGACCCTGCTCACCCAATTCAACCGGATCGCATCATTGCATATATCAAATATGAATTCAATCACGATTTCATTTTTTTCGTTTTCTTTTTTGAGGTGCCTACATCCACGTTAATTTAAATAGATTTATACACACGTACAGTCGCGCAAAAGTTGCACTCGAATGAAGTTATTTCAGTTGAAGATAGAGTGATTTGATTTGGGAAAAATTTGAGGAGTATAAAATTTCAAATTCATAGTGATCATCATTGTACGTCGAGAGATGAGTGTATTTGAAATTAATTCATCCAAACATAACTTATTTGAGTTTTTTCCGATAAAAAAAGTAGTCTAAATTCCTGGAAAACTGGAAAGAAATAAATATACAACATGCGTTCTAGCTAGCTAGGTCCAAAACAAAGTAATCGGTAAGCTCTTCAGTTCTGGCATCCCTAAACGCAAAACATCCGATCAAATAGACCCAAACCAATCCCCCGAAAGTTACGAGCAATATGATATCTGCTCTTCTCCATTCTTTCTTGAGATTGGCCAATAATCCAGCTTTGCATGAATTGCAGGAATAGCACAGTTGGGTTTGATCATTGCTCCAGTGCAAGCAGTCCATATCCGCTGCTGTGTTTATGGGACTGATCCAATATGTGGGATTCACGAATGTGTACCCACATTCCGTAGGTGGTTTGCAGCATCCAGACTACGTACGTACAAAATCAAGAGTTGAAGTATTGATCAAACATGCTTAGATTCTAACATAAATAAATCGACTGAAATAAGACAATGTTTTCTTAGAATATCACTTTAAAATCACCTGCAAAGGAGTTATATGTGCGTCTAAGAAATCTTGAGCCATTCTGTAACTCTGGTTCAACTCAGCACACATGCTGGATGAGCTGAGACAACTTCTGATCCTATCCCATTTGAAAGAACTTCTAACCCTTCGTTGAAGCCAATCCGAATAGTCGTCGAGACTGTATTCTAAGTAAGTTCGACTCGGGACAAGATGACCAGACCCTTTTAATGTTCCATGTAAATGAAAACAACTAAGCATGCAAGTAATATTATGGGGATAATCATGGCTACCAAGTAAACTATTAGCAGCCATGGAATCCTCCAAAATCCTCCCACAAAACCAGCGAGTGCAACGACTATGACGAGAATTCCTAGGATGATGACTGGCCATTGTAGAATCTTTACACAAGAGTTGTCTGGTTCAGTTGCCAGCCAAATTCCTACTCCGATTATAGGTATTGAAAGAAGCATTGCAATTATAGCTCCAATCACATTATTACTTAATGCCATATAAGTTTTGGAGAATACCTGTTTAATTCAAAGTTGGAGATGGAAATAACGAATATGTTTATCTATTTGAAAATATTCCACTTCAAAGCCACTAAGGCAATCGATTATTAAATTTTTTAGATCACAGTTTTCAATAATCTTTTGGCCCAAGAAGCTCCGTGATTTTAGTATAACTTTTTTCAGAGGTGGTAGGTAACAGCATGTCAAGCATGGAAAGGCAAAAGAAGGAATTATTGCAAGGAAAAAAATATTCGTGTCGGGGCATTGGATTCTTTAGTTTGTGTTTCGAAGTCAAGAAGTGATTTTCCTTTATGGAAGGGTTTGCAGTCAAAATTTGATTCGCCTTGATATATGGGAGGGTTTGCCTTGTTTGTATAAATTCTCATGAAATAAAATATTAAGTATACATCTACATTTTCATGTGAGTAGATCTTTCATAAGACGATCTCACGGATCTTTATTCGTGAGACGGCTCACTCATGTCTATATTTACAATAAAAATTAATATATTTGACATAAAAAGTAATATTTTTTCGATGACCCATATAGAATATCCATTTCACAAAATTGATCCGTGAAATTATCACACGTGAGCTTTTGTGTTTTCTTGTAGAGTATCTTTCTTTGTATATATCCACATTTTCATGTAAAGTATCTATCTTTTGAAACATTAGTGAAATTAATTAATTATATACGCGCAATGTGCGGTAATTAGTCCTTGGATTTTGTCATAATCGATGGAACATATTCGATAGATTCTGTGATCCAGTGAAAATGTTAGATATGGAACGGGGATTTCCAGATAGTGAGTAGAGTTCGATTCATAAAATAGACTTGAAAACAGAAGGGGGGAAAAGGCCCAGGCACCTCTTTTCCCTACGTAATCAAGAAAGCGAGAGCAATTGAAATTTGAAAAGTAAATGAATTCAAACCATAATAAGAATGTGACTACAAGATTTTGTAGTCCCTGACTATTTTGGAACAGTGTATATAAACAGCGAGAGAGAGAGAGAACAACACTTTAGACAAAAAGGATCAAAATACCTTGTTGTGTAACAAATACGTCTGAGTCTTGTTCTTGAACCCATGGCTTTTGCAATGAAATGGAAAAACAAAAAATTAAATAAAACTGTTAAATGAGCATACAATACATAATTTTGATTTCGCTTTCCAGTTTTCACAGTTATCAACTCAGGGATTCCGTAATTTCTTGAAGACAGCTTGTGGGAAACACTCTGTCTTTGACTAAACAACTTGAAAAGAATGACTCAGCTCACGTTGCATCTCAATTGATGCTTGGTATTAGACTAACCAGGCTAAAGATATCTGCAACTTTTGGATGTGAATGGTGGTTATATGATATGTAAAATGATAAAATTAGATAAGCATGTGAGTGAAAAGTAATGGGTGTAAGTCTAATGTTTGGATTATCATTTTAGTTTTCCATTAGCTAAGTAAACCAGTTTGTTCTCCCAATAATCTTTTGAATTGATGTTTCCTTCATTGGAAAATGCTGCTCACAGAACAATCATCGTGAACACGCCATATTGTTTCACCCAGAAGACTAGCGACTGACAGGACCGTCAACTGCGGGAAATAATTCTTCTCCGTTACTGGAACGGTATTGGTAATAATGACCTCTTGGAATAGGCCACTAGACAGCCTCTCGACCGCAGGTGGGCTGTCAAAAACATCTATATATCAATAAAGCGGTAGCTTCACACATACAAGAAGCATGCACATGGTGTGACAATTGATTACATCTCTTTTTTCATCAAAAAAGGAAGTCGGTATGTATTAAAGATCAAAGAATTTCGTCACTGCCAACACATCGAAAAAATATCTCAGGTTCCCTAATCTTTGTTTAATCATGATAGTCCCGTCCCTGCTTTATGTGAGATGCAAGCCTTATTGTATCAATAAAGTGGTTAAATTTATGCCTACTCCGCAAACAAGGCAGGAGTGACATTGATGCTAACAAACATAAATAAGTTTGATAAATGAATTCCATGATACTGTGCCATTGCTTCAACATGTGATACTCTTCCGGTTAACTACCTTTCATAATTACAAATATAATATCCCTGAATAGTTTTTATAATCCATCCTGATACTCCTTATAAACTCTTTCTTTATGCACTGTATGCAAGAAAAAGTAGCATAACTGTAGTGTCCGATTACTTTTTGGAGTGTGAAAATCGGCATCCTAGATTTTAATGACCAAACATAAAATCCTGCTAACTCTACGACTGCATTATTTTAGAAGACATGGTGCTTGTAAATACCTGATCACATTCAGGCTTTCCTATCATAACCAAACTGGTAGATGGAAAATACCGAAGCACGTTCTTATGTTATTTACTAATCGGGAAAAAAAGAAAATCTTAATTTCATTAAAAAAGAAAAACGTGATAAAATAAAGAGTTAATTTCACTAGTCATCATGTTAAGAAAATGCAAAATGCAAGAATATTGCCAACCGTAAGAATTTGTTGCTTTGCAATGTATTATCATTCGATAGTCAATTGTGAAAGTGATGCATCTGCAAATCAAATTGCAAGATATCCAATTCTTTCAGTTACATGATACATCTATATGATTTCAAAAAAATATGTACAACAAATAGAGTAGTACCAATTGATGGTTAATTAAACTTAACTTGCATAAATGCTGAGACAATTTGTTCAATAGCGTGTGAAGCTGTTAAAAAAAAGCAGGTAGCACATAGAAGTTTGTTCTTGTTAAAAGAAGGGTTGACTCTAATAGTCACCTGAAAACAGCATGAGTGCAGCATGCATATACTTCCCTAGCACCTTCCTCGTGGAGCAAAGCTGCACCTTTGGAAATAGTTCCTAAGAGCCAACAGCAATATATGTTAGTATTTGAATTTTTAAATGAGAGAAAATCGGCTTTCAGCTTCTCATTGATCCTTGTCGATTTCAAATTATTAAATGGCATACAAAGCCTTTTAAGCTCTTAGTAAGATTGTTGTAGCAACGCTTGATGGTTCCATAAATTATTTTTTTGAATGCAATTTTCAAGATCGGTGAGTATGAGAATGTGACATTGGAGTTCAATCATACACCATTTTTCTAAGAAAGTATACAATAACGTAATTGTATAAGCCTCTACTTACCTGCTGTGTCAATCATATCATCCACCATAACTGCAACTTTTCCTTTAACATCACCTATCAAATTCATTACCTGCAAAAGGCTATGGAAGTTGTTTAACATGAAACTAAAACTTTACACAAGAAAGATAAGTTGGTATTTCGGTTAGTCAGTTTGCAGCAGATATATTTCATAAATAATAATTTCTAATGGACGATAGTCGCAAAATGGATCCCTAGTTATTATCGATGGAACCTGTAGAAACCGCAGATGGTCCATTTTCAATTTAATCATGGCGCATTGTGCACAGGTTTTAATAATGTAAACACCGTGTGGTATTGATAGCATCTACAAATATAAAATGTCATGTGATTATCATCTGCATGCGTAAGACCACCAAACAGTAATTATGAGCTTTCTTGAATACGCTTTGCCTATAATATTAATACCAGCTAGTTCGACAACACATAAACTGATCTAATGTAGCAGTCAAGCAAATCACACCTCAAGAAATACTAGTAAAACTTAATGCAACGCACTAAAAATTGTGATGTCAGCTCAAGTCAACAACTTTCATACATTAAATCTTAAATAGTTTGGCAATTGGCATACATCTTTTAGCCTTCAAAATTCTCCTGGATTACAAATAACTAAATCAGAGGTCAAAAAAGAGAGGATAAAATTTATTGCCTGTTTGTAGCATAAACATATCGACTTAATAAATTGTAGAACAATAGGCTAGCATGAAACTACCTCGGCAATTTTATGACCCTGACGTCTTTTATCCACAATGGCTAGGGGCGCATCAGATAGTTTCTTGGCAAAAGATCTAGCTCTTGCAACCCCTCCGACATCTGGAGAGACCACTACCAAGTCATTGGAATATATTTTCTTGCTCGCAAGATAATCGAGGATGACAGGCTTTTGCAGTGAAAAAAAAAAAAAGAGTTAAAACAGTGACTAATTAATCGAAAAAATAGTAGTGAACAGAAAACTTTATGCAATTACCTGACAGTAAACATGGTCCACTGGAATATCGAAGTGACCCATGGACTGGCCAGAGTGGAGATCACAAGCAAGTATGCGATCTGCACCTGCCTCTGTGATCAGGTTGGCCACTAGCTTGGCAGCAATAGATTCACGTCCTTGGGTCTAGTGATAAAAAACAGATTCACAGGATGAAATAGAGTGCAACTGAAATGGTAAATTCGTACCATCACTCAAGAGCTAGATACTAATTAGATTCATAGGTTTTCATATTCATTAAGCATGTGTGCATCATTAAGAACTCGTCTAGCTTGTAAAATATATGTTGAACTCGCCTTTCTATCGGCTCTGGCATATCCAAAGTACGGAATCACTGCAGTAATATTTTTGGCTTAAGCTCTTCGGCAAGCATCTATCATTACCAAAAGCTCCATAAGATTTTCGTTGGCTGGAGGACAGGTGGGTTGGACCAAGTACACATCACAGCCTCGTACACTTTCTTGCAGTTGAACATAAATTTCTCCATCAGCAAACCGCTTGACATAAATTTTTCCAAGGTCGAGACCCATATGCCAAGCAATTTCCTAAGTGACACAAATCCTCCATATCAATTAATATATTAATGTATGAGTAAAAGCAGTGAGAACTGAGAATGCAAGGCATTGCAGAAGTGGAGATAATGTTAATCTGATTGCCCGAAACAACTACAGAGATCAAGACATGGACCAGTTGACACAAGCAAGAAGGACGTTTGAATGGCTTGAAAAGTCTGCAACAAATGGTGCTTGATCAAATAGCACGATGAGGATTATGGCTTTTGTTTGATTGTGAAGGCATTCGTGCTGTAGTCTCCAGTCGGAGGACTTTTGGCAGGGCTAAATGCCTAAGGTGGTCGTAAATTGTAGTAGCATTGGCAATAATAATGAAAAACATGGATGGAAGGTGGTCAAATGGATGCAGCTGCAGAGATCGAGATATAAACAGGATTCATTGCCACCTAATTTAAAAGATCAAGAAGAGCACCTGTACAGCTCGAGTTTGTAACTGAGAGGTAATAAACAGGATAAATGCAGTTATTAGAACGAGAGTAGTTGTTTGGTTTGACTTGCTGCCAGGAGAAATGATATGCAGGAAATTTTAGCCTGTTCTTCTCAATCATATTAAATAACTAATTTGCCTAATATTTTGGTTTTGTTTGGAATTAAATTAGGATATAATGGTAATTTTATCTCAAACTATAGTAAGAAGTAAGACATGCATGTATACAACATAAAAATATATTTCACAAAAAATTTATGAGACGTCTCACGGTCAATTTTGTGATATATATCTCATACACGACTTGATTCATTAAAAATATTGATTTTTATACCAAATATAACCTTTCACACCAGATCCACCCATTTCACGGATATGTATCAGTGAGACCGTCTTACATGAAATATACTCAATGTTTTTACGACCATATCGTGTCTTTTTATGAATATTCATTTATTTATGTGTTGTGGTATGTAAATTGGTTTGAAAAAACAGTTAAATTTATCTCTTTATATTACTATTTATTCAGTTTCCACGAGCTAAAAGATTTGGCATCATAGTTTTTTTTTAAATTAAACATATTACTAAAGTATATATATATATATATATATCATAAGCTTAAAGTTCAAGGTTCCATCTCTAGCCAACATTTAACTATTTTCACAAAACGAAATGTTATTTTTAATTAATATAGAATACTATCGTGCTCAGTTAGTTTCTGATAAGTTTTGACTGGATGATGAGTTTAGTCAATTAAATTTGAAGAACACAAGAATTTAAGTAGCTATCCCTATAATTCTAAGGTTAATAATTTAGAACTGCATGAATGAATAATTTTTTGACCGATGATCGATTATACAATTACTCACCATTACACTCATTTTGTTCAAATAATAGATAATTTAAGTTTAGTGGCTCAACGACATCACATCAATTATTAATAAAATGTTAGTGTAACCATAAATATTTTGTTGATGAAATATTTAATTGTGAAATATGAGATATTTGATTGATGATATGTAGCAATGAATTCACAAATGTTTCCACAAATTGTGGGTGTTTTAAGAAAGTTGGTCGTATTATATATTTATTTATTTTAAAAAAAAATTGGAAAAAAAAACTATATATCATAGCTTGTTAGTTGTTTTTTTGTTTTTTGTTTTTTGTTTTTTTGTTGTTGACTAATCTATGGGAATTGTGAGTAAATGGAAAATTAAACAATTTAAAAGATTTAGGGTCAAACATGCATAAGATTTTAATTACGAAAATACCACATTTTTTCATTGGCAGATATTTATTTACAAAAAAACGTCACTTTTTAATTTTTTATTTTATCATTTATTTATCTATATTTCGTTAAAAAAACAAACTGTACAAGCTCGCAAATGTGTGCATCCGAATGCTGATATTAATTAACACTAGTAGGTTGTGGTAAATGTGATGAATTGAATATGATTCGAAAAAAGAATTGTTTTTTTTTTAGATTTTAAAATGAAAATTGTCAATTTTTTGAAATTAAAAAGGTCGATTGAAATAAAAATCTGAAAAATAAAATTACTATACGAAAAATTGTAAAATAACTTTAATCAATAATATTTTTTTAAAAAAAAATACCCCCATCAAGTGTTTAATGTTTTTTTTAAAAAATACCCCCTAAGTCATAGGTGTGGGATCTAAACTTCACATTCTGAACAAGGCCAAACGCACCCCTACCGCCTTATTTCTGATATCTCATTTCTAACCCTAATTTTAACACCCGCTTTGCCTGTCCAAATAATTCACAATTGCTGAAAAATGCCGTTTGAAAAATCCTATTTATTTTTAGTTCATAGTTATTAGGAACCAGGAAACAAGATTTTGCGCGCACAGGCATGGAGTTCTTGGATGAATATGAAAGCATACCAAGATTTATGATCCAATCGAAGCAATTTGCCCCAACCTCCCGATCCCGAATCCATTCACTATTCTTATATTCACAAGCCTACGCTTCTTGTTTCCCTTCCTCTTTCAATTGCCATTTTCTACATTGCATTTCGTTGCATCGATTTAGAACCGCTGAAATCCATTCTCTCGTGGCTCTCATGTTCCCTTTTTCTCGGACCCTTTGCCCCTCCTTCCCTTACCGCTGGTGATATGCGTGTCGGGCTCGGCCCCATTATCAAGGAAACCCCCAAGGTCGTAGTTGATACTGATGAAAAAGTGAGCAGAAAATCATCGAAACCCATCAGAAAACAACCACGTGAAGTTCCCGTCCGATTTGACGGGCTCTTCGATAAATCAACGAGTGTTAATGGGTTTGGGTCGGCCCTAGATTCGGATAAGAAGGTGACAGATAGTTTCGGGTCATTGATTGAAGAGAAATTCGAGGAAAGGGAGTGGAGTAGCACGGATGAAGACGCGTTGAGGAAGTTAATGGGAAAGCATCCAGTGGGGCAACCTGGGCGATGGGAAGCAATAGCAAAGGGGTTCAAAGGAAAGCACACGGTGGAAAGCGTGATATTGAAAGCTAAAGAAATGGGAGTAAAGAAGGCTAGTGATCAAGATTCATTTGGGAAGTTTCTAAAGGATCGTAAGCCTGTCGATAAACGAGTTCTTGATGAGGCCGGGGATGGTGGAATTGGTGTAATCTATACAAATGTGCAAGAAGGGGGGAAAGTGAGTGGATGGAGTGCTGGAGATGATTTAGCTCTGCTTAATGCATTAAAGGCATTTCCAAAGGATGTACCCATGCGGTGGGAGAAAATTGCTGCGTCTCTGCATGATAAAACTAAGTCAGCCTGCATGAAGAGGGTGACAGAGTTGAAAAAAGATTTTCGGAATTCAAGGACCTCTGCTAGTTAAGCTTCTTAGTTGAAACGGTTTTACGGTGGGAAATTGGTATTTAGGTTAGAGAGGGAGCTTTCCGTAAGTGGGTCCCTGGTTGTCAGTTTTATGTTTGACTATCGCTTGGACATTGTTTGTCGAGATGATCACATGATTATTGGGATGAATTGTTTGCTCATTCACAAGTTTGACGTTATTTTTTTCTTCTTGATCGCCTGCATTATTTTCTTGCTTGTGATATATGTCTTTAGTTCTTACTTGACCAACGGGGATTCCAAATACGACTGTTTATTATTGTTTAGCAGTAGAAACCTGAGCTACACAAAACATGAACCCTTGAAGATTCTACCACACTTGTTTCTAATTTGATGTCAGTAGGATCTTGCTTATAGTATTGAAATGAATAATTGATATCAGTTTAATGTACTTTTGAAATAGAATCAAGAAAATCTAAGCCTTAGAAGTTGAGACAGCATGGTTTATGTTTTGACTGTCAAAAGGATGCCAAGATAATCTGATCAAGGACATCAATATGAAGTTATAGGTCACGAGATGAAATATATTCTATTGGAGAATGCCAACCTGCCGGCACTTTGAATTTCGAGAAGCGCCTCTTCTCCCTCAGTACACACTTGCACCAGTCATTATCTTTGATTGCAAGATTGGTGATGATCTTCCACGAAATTCGATAGAATAGTTTTGTTAACGAGTTAACTATGACATATGGCTTACACAAAGCTGATAAATGCTTTCAATTAGATGCATCCTTAGCAGATCGTGTTTCTCGTTTCTAATCAATCTGACTCCAAAGTTCAAACATTAGATTTTGGTGCAGGCTGCCAGATTTGGAGCATTGATTGGGGATAGGGGTCATGATGCTTATTTCTGAGTGGTAGTAGCTAGAATTTTTGTAAAATCGTCGGATTTTAAGGGGATATCTTTGAGTTTGATTGATCATATCTTGAGCTAGACTCACAGTCACAGTAATTTTAAACAATCTAAGTCGTTTATTACGGCCTGCCCCCATTATTAAACCTTTAACACGGCTTCGTTGTTCTAAAATCTAGTACAAGAAGGCTCACTCTCAATGGCTAAAGAGTAACTTAATCCTTCTCGCGGTGCTGGTTTGAGAACCAACGAAATAAGTGGCTAAATTCATATTATCTGTTATTTAGAAACATAATATTAATATATCTTAACAAATTATTTATAAAATATGTTGTAGTTTTTCTAATAATTTGATCAAGCATGATATTATTATAAGATGTCATAGAGGAGTTTCATTCATTGAATTTTTTAGGTAATTCATCAGCCATTAATGAACTTTTGATAGGTTGGAGAAATTTTTTTAACATCCCAAAAAATGAGTTTTACCCACAGAACTTCATATTTCATATTTATTTTGTTAATTCTAAAATAAAAAAAATAAGATCACTCTGTTCTCTATTTTTTCTTGGACACAGGCTGGTTTGGATGACTAGTGTGGACCCCATATATCCAAAGAATTAGGTTTGCCAGGTCAGCAGTTACAAAATTCAAATAACTCTCCCTCTCGATATCTTTTGATGGTCGAATCATGAAAAGTGTTTGTACGTTGTTGACAAAAGTACCCTCGATTCCCAACACGTCATGCAGAGGAATAAAACCCGAGTCACCGTAGTGGCAGCAGCACCTACTCTCTCTAACCCTGAGAGACCACAAAACAAAACAAAACAAAACAAAACAAAACAAAGCGCACCACAAACAGTGAGTCGATTCTCTTTTTGACGTGTGTGTGTATATATATATATATATATTTTTCAGTTCAACAAAGTTTTTTTGTTTCAGAATTTATATATATGGTTTGGAGGGAGGGTTGGTGGAGGGAGATGAATCGTGGGATGTGATGGGGGCCGGGTTTTCCCAGGTTTTTCCATGTTTCAATCCTGCTGCCGGACCGAAGGGGAACGATCCGGACCTCATTTTCGGTGTCAATGCGGAGCCGCTCGACGAAACCCTAGGCCACTCCTTCTGCTACGTCCGCTCCTCCGCTCGGTTCGTCTCGCCCACGCACTCCGATCGCTTCGTTTCGCCCACTCAATCTCTTCGCTTCGATGATTCGTCCACTGCCCAGACAAGGCCTCCCAAATCGTCTGGGTTACCTGAAACTTGGTTCCGAGCTATTTCTGGAGCTTCGGTTAGTGCCAACTCTTCCACTCCCATAACTGTCCTCCAGCTTGAAGATAATTGCGGCGATGCCATGAATGCTGCCACTCAAAATGCTAGTAGCAGCAGCGGCTGTGGCAGCAAGGGTTTTGTGGCTGGGCTGCCTAGGGGTGGTAATAATGTAATGCTAGATGGATTTGAGAGTACATCGTCGTTTAGCGCCTTGCCACTGCAGCGGGTTCCGCGAAGTGGAGGCGAGGCACCTTCCGGCCCACTGGAAAGGGCCTTCTTCATGTCTGGCCCAATCGAGAGGGGAGCTGTCTCTGGACCGCTCGATGCTGCTGCTGCTGGCGGCGATAGCAATGGGGTGCCGTTTTCGGCTCCTCTTGGGGGCATGTATGTGAAGAAGAGAAAGAAGAAGGTACTTTCAGGAATTCGAAAGGCATTGTATCGAAACTTTTCAGTGGTTCCAGTACTGAATTTTATTGGCGGAGGTGGGGGTGGCCAGAAGGATGTTATGGCTGGAGACGATAGCAGCCGAGAAGCGGCAGAGATGGAATGTGACAGCAATGTGCAATGGGCACTAGGAAAAGCAGGGGAGGATCGGGTGCATGTTGTTGTGTCAGAGGAATTGGGTTGGCTCTTTGTTGGAATCTACGATGGATTTAATGGCCCCGATGGCCCTGAATTTCTGATGAGCAATTTATACAAAGCCATGTACTGTGAATTAGAGGGTTTGTTTTGGGACACGAAAGACACAGATCCAGCTTTGAATGCAGATAGACTTGATCATTCTTATCCATCAAACCTTAACACAGGCACTGTCCCAGAGTCTGAAGAGAGCAGAGAAGGTGGTACTGAATCATTAGTGAAAAAAGTGATCTTTGGAGGGGAGCAGGTTGAAGTTAAGAGGAGGAGATTATGGGAATTTTTAATGGAGGAAGATCCAGAAGACGGGGTTGATCTATCGGGTTCTGATAGATTTGCATTCTCTGTTGATGATGCATTGTGCGTGAATAATGCTAGCTCAGCAGTGAATAGGCGGTCATTACTGATTGCAAAACTAAAGGGTGGGTTACAGAATGAGCCTAAGGACAAGGGCAGTAAGAGGTTCTTTCCTTGGAGATTTTGGCTGGAGGGAAAACATAAAGCAGATGGGGGACCGAGGGAAGACAATATCGCAGATGATGGGGAAGCTGAAGAGAAGAAAGTGAGTAGAATTGGTAGGAAGCGGAAGGTAGGAGTAGTTGACCATGAGTTGGTGTTGAGTGCGATGTCTAGAGCGCTTGAAATGACTGAGCAAGCATATTTGGATTTGACTGATAGGGTTCTTGATCGGTACCCAGAGCTTGCATTGATGGGGTCTTGCTTGTTGGTTGTGTTGATGAGGGATGAAGATGTGTATACGATGAATGTTGGGGATAGTCGGGCTATTGTAGCACAGTATAAACTTAAAGAGGTCAGTAGTAGTTCAGAATTACATTGTCACGGGGATCTTGGGTTCAATGGTGGAGACATTGTTGAAGAGTCTGCAGATGTGTGCGAGAGGGCGTATAATAGGGTTAATGTAGCTCACACAAATCAATCTATGGGGTTGACTGCTCTGCAGTTGTCCACTGACCATAGCACGAGTATACAGGAGGTCAGTTCCCCCAGTTCCATTTTTGTTCTTTTTTAAATGTGAAAGCATGGTTGAGGTGTTTCTTTTCAAGTTCTAATGTGCAAACTTTGGCTTCTTAATATGTATATAGTATATACTATACCAAGACTTCCAACCATCTTAGGTTACTAAGTTTTATTGTGTGGTAGCCACCACCCAATCCTGTTTGATGGGCCATAGAACCCTGTTCAATAAGTGGAATACGTAAATCTTAGCTGATATTTTTCAGGTTGGGCAGTAAGGGTCAGAGAGAGGCAATGACTCATTCGTAAATCCATCATTCTTAATTCTATGTTATCTACTGCTATAATCCTTGTCGTCGTCATTCATCATTGATACTACTTATGTTATCATCATCACTGATACTGCTTACATTGTCATCTTCATGATCAATTCTTTTGCAAGAATATGGTTTCCATCGCCTCTTCAACATTCAGAGACAGATCCACAAAGGACTGGAAATGAAGTTACTGAACCACATTCGAGCATATGTCTGAGCCACATCTCTTACATGCCGTGTAGTAATTAAGTGTTTTCCTTTTCAATGCCGCCGTAATAATTTTAATAGTATTTTTGGGCCTTGGTAATTTCATGCTTTACTATGGTGTGGGTCTTCTGAATTATTGACAGTAACTGCAAAATTGTTATATTAAATCTAGTTGCCTTGTTATGTTTATTTTGGCTGATAGCTTTGTGTTAATAACACGATAGGAAGTAGTGTCTCCGTACAAAGCGTTGCCTAGCCGTGTGGCCATCTTATGGAGGTCCTGGATCAGGCCTCCATCTTTTTCTTGTGATGACCTTAAAAATTATCAATTCACTTGGCTTTATTCTTTCAGTTATTCTTTTCTTCCTTCTGTTTTTTAAATGTATTTTATCATTAAAGTGGTCTGAGTTTCTTATTCATTTTATATCATATGATATCATTTACAGGAAGTAATTAGAATCAAGAATGAGCACCCTGATGACTCTAATTGTATAGCGAACAACAGAGTTAAAGGTCGTCTGAAAGTAACTCGTGCATTTGGGGCTGGATTTCTCAAACAGGTTTGTCAGTTGACCCATTAGTTCTTATGTTTGTATTGTTGCAAATGTTTATGGCTTCCTTCCATTCATACAGATCTCTGTTTTCTATTACTGGTCGATCTTTTATTGACTGAAGCGCTTGTGGATTTCTCTTCTTGGACTTGTAAAGACTTCGATGTTTATGAAATAAGTCCTAATACAATATATGGAAATTTATTCAAACAAGATAGTTTGATGGCTTATTGTAAAGGGAACATTATAAAAAAATCATTCTGAATTTTTTCTCATCTCAAAATACCCAGAAAGCGAAAATTTTCTGCGAAACCATCTCATCGAGAAAAATTTTTTTATTCAAAAATTAATATTTTACTTCCCGAAATGTTTCGACGAATATGATTTAAACATAACAAAATATTAATCGTGGATATTTCAATGAAGTTGACAATATCTTAATGAAATACTCTAATAAAAGTGATCCAAGAATATATCGAGTTTAGAATATTTAAATGATATTTGGATAAAATATTATCTAGAAGCTTCTCCATGATAATGATTTTAGACTATTCAGAATGACTTAATATTGTTAATTCTGGAGAAAATAATTTATATATGAATACAATACATGCGTATGCATATAAATCTCGCCAAATTTTTTGATTTATATTCAATAAAATGTTGGGGTTTTTGGCATAAAAAATTAGTGTACTATGCAAGATATTTTTTTACGGGTGCTTCTTCAGATAAGAAAATACATAGACACAGGTTTGGATAATTTTTCTAGTTTCTTCTGTTGAAATTAAATTGTAAAACAATATTTTTTTCGGCTAATGCTAAAGGTAATTTAGGAAAAACAAGTTAGATTTAACGTAATAGGTTTTTTAGTATGAAATCTTGATGAGATGGGTTTGCGAGGTAGAAAAAGTTTTCATGGGTTTTATGACACAAATATTCTGCGACTAAAAAAAATCAAAAAAGAAAATTAGGCGAATTGGTTTCTCTCAATTATAGCTTGAAGTGTTATTTTGGAATTACAAAACTTTATGTTAACTATTTTTATAATAACTCTTTGCATATTATCAATGCTTCTGTGTGTGATTAAATGAGACATAAAATTTCAACCGTTTCTTTTACTTCTAGCAAAAAAGTTAAAACAATAAACTGAGTCAATATAATGATATATTCCAAGATGTCCGAGCGTGGGATGATGATCCATCACGTGTCTTTTCAGTTAAGCCATACTTTGATTCTTTTTTTCCGAACAGTCGCTTCTCCGTCTTTCATTTTTAAATATCATTTGGAAGATTCTGATTCCAACCAAGATCAAGGTATTTTCGTGGACGGCGGTTCTGGATGAATTACGACCTCTGAGATGATGCAAAATAGATGACCTATGTGTGCTCTGTGCCCTAATTGGTGACTTTGTGTCAGAAGGAGAGGGAAACTCAAGACCACATGTTGATTCATTGGACTTTCACAAGTGGATTGTGGGCTAAGGTTTTGGAAGAATTGAGATTGGTTTGGATGGTGCCAAAATTGACACAAGATTTATTCGCTACGGATCTTGGACAGTTTCTGGGTAAGAGGGACATAATTTTTTGGAAAGTGGTAGTTTATGGCATTTGTTGGTCGGTGTGGTTAGAGAGAAACAAAAGAATTTTTGACGATATTTAAGAACATGTGAAGATTGTTGGGAAAAAAATCAAGATTAAAAGAGCTACTTGGATTGGATCTCATGTAGAATTTGGCCATGTACAGTTTTCAATTCAGGGCATGACTGGGCGCTGGATTTATCCGATGTGCCCAGAGTCTCAGTCCTGGGGTCTTATCACATATGTGACATGCGCATATGTGTTTTTCAGGGGGTCAGTCTATAGATTGGCAGTGCAGTAGAGTAGTCCAGAAAGTTAAAACTAGTTTTTGAGTGTGCCTTACTGAACATGACTTGGATGTGGTTCACTACTTCACGACTCATTTCCCTTTTCTTGCATAATTCAAACTTTTCTTTCTTGAAATGATTCATGTGACAATGTGAGAAATTAATATGAATATAAAAGATTTTCGAGTGAATCAACATGGATTCATCAATGAATTTATTTAATCCCGCAAAATAACTGTTTTATTATCTATTTATTCTTCATCTTCCGATTCCTTGACTTTACCGTTAACTTCCGTTTCCTTTGTTTGTTTTGCATTTCTTTTCTAACATAAACATAATTATTTTGCTGTTAAGATGGTCTCAAGTATGTTAGCTCATGTAGTTTGATTTGTCAAATCTTCCTTCATGTTTGGATGTGCGTATGTTTAGCCTCTCTTATGGTTTGAACTGTATGTTGATGCAGAAAAAATTTAATGATGCCTTGTTAGAAATGTTTCGGAATGAGTACATTGGTACTGCCCCTTACATATCGTGCTCACCTTCTCTTCGCCACCATAAACTGTCACCCAGAGATCAATTTTTGGTGCTTTCATCTGATGGCTTGTATCAGTATTTTAGCAATCAAGAGGTGGTATTTTATGTGCAAACTTTTATGGAGAGGAACCCCGATGGAGATCCAGCTCAGCACCTGATAGAGGTGCTTCTGTTCCGTGCTGCGAGAAAAGCTGGTGAATTTTCTACCTTCATAAAATAAAAAATATGTATACATATTATTTTCTTTAATTGCATTGAGAACCAATGTCTACAACGTGATGGACATCGTTGATGCTATATATATTCAATTTCTACCTTTGTGTCCCCCAATTTCAAGGTCAGCTGGGAGGCTTTTTTATCCTAATTATGGTAGACTTGGAACCATCGACAAATCAAACCATCTCTCCCCTATTTTCAAATACATTTGACACAATAAATCAGAAGCTTATGTCAGAATATTTTGATCTTGATAAGCAAAGCTTGACGATGAACAATGTTGGAAATCCTGGAACAAAACTTGCAGAGTCCTGAATAATTTTCACAAAACCTAGTTCAGCATTGGCTTAATATCATGACTAAACGCATTAGAATGGTTGCATGAACCATTCTTTTGGACAGGTTAATATTGTTTCAGTAAAGCACTCTGCTTTGTTCTGTCCCAATTTCAATGTCATATTTTTTGGATAACAAGTTCACTTAAAAAGGTTCACTCTCTGAACCAAATTTGCATTTGGTGTAGGAATGGACTTTCACGAGCTTCTGGATATTCCACAAGGAGACCGTAGGAAGTACCATGACGACGTTACGGTTATGGTGGTATCTCTCGAGGGCAGAATCTGGAAATCATCCGGAAAATACCTCTGATTGCTTTGATGGTACTATGTACTTGAACCAATACAATAGCAGGCCAAGATTGTTGTCCGAGGATTGGAGTTGAAACCCATTCAATCTTACTGCACAGTGCTTGTGGTGAAGGGGGAAAATCCACATGATTATCGACTACAGTTTGAGATTATGTACGTCGAAGACTCCAGAAATGGTGAAAAATGTTTGCAGGAATAGGAAATTTTTGTAGCTGAGGGTGTATGACCTTTTTTCCCCGAGACGGGATCTACCCCCTTTTTTGCGCTTCTTTTTCTTAATTTAGAGAGCTTTGTTCGTCCTTTGGGAGGGCTTAGTAGAGAGTATTCATGTGTACATCAGTGATAGAATCATGGGTTAACATCCATTAATCCGATCCTCCATTCTTATGCTTCCAGTTTTATGTAACTTGAGGCCTTTATTAAATGTAGCTAAACACCAGTTTTCCTAGAAAATTCAGCAATTAATACATCTTTCAGGGCAGTCTTTTCCATCAAGTCACGCACATGTTGAGCGATAATTGAAAGCATGCTTTCAATTCCCTAATGTGATGTATTCAACTTCGGGTGAGCAATGATACAAAATTGAATGCATGCTTGAATCCCCTAACGATCGTGACGGCCCATGAAATGATATTTTTGGTAGAGATTTTATTATCATTTATTGCTGCGTGATACAATTGTCGGATGTTCAAATTGTAGAGTCAAGTTCTTACTAACTGAAGGCAAATGATCTTTTTTAGATTTAATTAATGGTCCAATTTGATTTTGGATACCAGAGTCCTATAAAACAAAGTGGGCTTCATATAATTAAATTAAAATTGAATCTTTGAATTTTACACAAGTGTATTATCTCTGTCTTGGCATCTTATGATCTAGTCATGCTAAATTTTCAACGTTTTATTTATTTTTCTTGATTTAGTCTGGTGTTCAGTCTTTTTTATAATTAATTTTATTTATATTATAATATAGACAATATTGTTTTTTAAAACATTTATAAGGGATATTACAGTGCTTTGGAAGCTTGGTTTCTTGTTTGTCTTGGTGTACGAGACTTAGAAGATATTCTGTAATTGGATTAGGTAATAAAATTATGTAAATTAAATGAAACCAAGACTTATCGGATTTTTATTTTATTAATATGTTGAAAAGCTCAAATCACAAATTTAACTTGCAATATTGTGCTTATTAATGTTTTTTGAGAATTTTATTTATAGTTATGACATTTTGGTGAGGCTCCAAAATTTGAATTTGAAAAAGAAACCCTAAATCCCAATACCCGTGCCTCCCTTATCTTCCATCGAGGAGTGAGAGGTTCCACAGTTCACATTTTCCACAGCCATACAAAAAACAATTGGTTTACCAAAATTACACTATTTAGAAATGGCAAAGAAGAAAGTGTCCAAATCCCACCAAGAGAAACCATCCCTCAAACCAGAGCAGGAGGATTTGGTGGTCTCTGTAGCCATGGATTCTGATGCTTCTGAGAAACTTGAAAATCTCAAATCCCTTAACCAAATGCTTATAAAGGAGGCTTTCGAGCGCCGCCAGCAAGTGGAATCACTTCTGCAGACGAAGGAATCTCTGGAATTGGAGCTCACTCGGTCTGATTCGGGGAGGGAGCTGTTGCGGTCTGAGTTGGGCGAGAAGGCGGGAAGATTTGATCTGGAGAGGGTTTTGGTGGCTGTTTTTGTTGCTGAGCAGTTGGCTCAGAAAGGTGAGGTGATTGAGGGGAAAATGAAGGGTTTGGAGAGAGAAATGACAGTGTTGAAGAAAGTGATTGGTGAAAAGGAAGCTGAGATTGAGAGTCTGTTTGGGAAACTGACTGAGGCTGAAGATGCATTGGGACGTGAAAGGGAAGTTTCAAGAAGAGTTTGCTCGGATAGGGATGAGATGAAGGGTAAACTCGATGCACGGATTGAGGATTGTGAGGGTCTGATAGACAATATGATTGAATTGGAGGAAAGAAAAAGAGGTGTTGAAGTTGAGATGGAAAGATTGCAGGTTGGATACGATGATGTGCTGATGGAAAAGAAAGAGCTAGAGAATAAGATTGAATTGATGATAGGAGAAAAAAATTTGACCAAGAAAAAATTATCGGAATCAAATCAGTTGATTGAGGAATTGAAGAAGGAACTTGATGTTGTTGTTAAAGAGAAAGAAGGGGTTGAAGAGGAGAAACATGTGGAAATGGTTAAAACAAGTAAGTTGGAGGACGATGTACGTGGATTGAATGAAATGGTCGAGAGCTTGAGAGAAGAGAAGGAAGTATTATGTGCAAATGTGACCGAGTTGGAAACTAAGTGTGTTGAAGGTGAGGAAAAGCAGAACGAGATGGGGATGAAGATTGAAAGACTGTTGGAAGAACAGAAGTTGGGTGAGAAGAGAGTTGAGTGTTTGATTGACGAGAAAAACACTATCGAGAAGGATTTGGGTGATACGTTGAATCAATTAGATGATGCCAGAGAGAAAATTGAAGATTTAGTTAAAGAAAATGCAGTTTTGGTGGAGGCTAAAGATAGACTGGATATTGAAATTGGCGCATTTAAGAGTCAAGTGGATGGACTTAAGGGCATTCTATCCGAATTGGAGAAATCTTGTGGTGATAAAGTAGAGAAAATTACAAGTTTAGAATCTCAAGTTGCGGGTTACAGAGACGCTCTTGAGCAAGTTAAAATTGAAATTGATGAAATCAAGAAATCTTGGGATGAAGAGAAGCAACTTACCCACATTTTAGAGGGAAAGATTTTTGAAATGGAAAATAAAATTGAGGAGAATGGCAAGATAGCTAGGGAAGAGGAGGCAAAGAATGCTACAATGTATGCAGATAAGATAGAGTTACAAAATCAATGCCGAGTTCGGCAGGAAGAAATTGCATCTTTGGAAAATAGCCTAAATGCAGCACGATGTGAACTCGACTCAATTAAAAGTCAAGCTGAATTGGCAGGTGCGAACTCTGAACTGGCCCTGAATCTGTTGAAGGAAACAGCAGCCTTTTGTTCCAAGGGTGGTGGGAAAGATGCAGAAAACAGTGATTTGCCTGGAGGTAAACCGAGTAATGACGAAGGAACAAATGCATATGCAATGGAATTGGAGATGATAAAGAATGCTTTCAAGAGCAATTCGACTAAAATAGAGAACTTGAATAGGCAATTGGAGTTCCTTCAGAATTCGGTGGTAGTGGCACAGAAGAAGAAGAGCTTTTGGACTATGTTGTCCTCGACGACAACTGTGCTGGCTGCAGTTTCTCTTGTATACGTGGCTCGTGGACGTTGAGGATTCATTGTTGATTGATTAGATTTTTGTGGATTTCCTGATGTTTTGAAATCGTTGACAAATTTTGTATGCTGTTAATGGGCAGAAATATTGATACAAAATAGTCCTTTATAGTTCTTGATAATAGATAATATTGAACCTTGGCTCACCACTTTGATCACACTTTCCCTCGTCTTCTATGCAGTATTGTATCATTATCCACTTTACTTCCATGTTACCATTGTTTGTTTGAAGAAGTGTCTGTTTTTCACATCTTTACTCATTTAGATTAGATTTGTGTTGCTGCAGAATCTTTGAATTACAGCTCTCAATCTCTTTGTTCCGCATAATCAAATAACTTGAAATATCCGCAGTGTCAGATTATAGCGCAATATTTGTTTTGTTCTCAGGGATGGATGCATGCGACATCATCATATTAGAGTTTGTACGACTAAATATAACAATTCTAATAAAGCAATATATTTTAATTATAATAATAATAATAATAATAATAAAATATAGAAGAATGGTGAAAATTTTAATTAGATGTGTTGATTGTATCGATAAATGTTAATAGTATGGAAATTTGATGAAAAAAAGTAGAATATTTGTCACTTTGTTTTAGTTATTGATAACGATGTATATCACATCCTTTATATCATATAATTTTCGTTATAACCAAGAGTCTAATGTCAACAACCATGACATGATTAACCTAAAATATGACGATTAACAGGCATATATTATGACAATGAACACATTAATTTTATTTATTTGACATTTACATCGAATTGAATTTTGGATTTTTATATGTTATTTATCGGGGAAAAAAATTCATTCACTGTAGAACTTGAAATATTAATTAAGACAAAAACTTGCGTGAGACGGTTTCACGGGTCGTATTTTGTGAGACATATATCTTATTTGGGTCATTCATAAAAAAATATTAATTTTTATGCTAAGATTATTATTTTTTATTATGAATATCGGTAGGGTTGACTTGTGTCACAGATAAAGATTCGTGACATCGTCACTTGTGAGATCTACTAATTAATTAATACTCTAAATGATATGTATCGATAAAGACGTGAAATATTTGTATTCATCTTTGGAAATGGTAACAGATGTGCGCATTCTTATCTGAATTCATTTACCCGCATGATTTGTTCAAAACGCAAACCCGGATCGGATCTTTGTAATCATCAACCAATTGGATACAGACACGTCAGTTTTCATATTTTATTTTCCCGAAAACACCCTTCCCCCTGTCTGAAAATTCAGTCGGATTCGAAATTTCTTCATAAATAGAAGGGGGCGTTTGCTATCGTAAAAGAAACAAAATTGATCTATCTCTGTATATACACATGTTTGTGTGTAGGGTACGGCGCCTAGGGGTGTAGAGGTTGAGGTGTAGAGCGACGTCGTTGGGGTGGGTTTGGAGTTTACTGAGGAGTTTGGAGTGTTCTCGGCTAGGGTTATGAAGGAAGGTGTGGTCGTTCAATTGGGATTGAGCTGGTGAGGATTTCGTCCCCGGATGGAGGGAGGTAGCGTCTCTACACTTACTTCTTCTGGTACTCCTTCATTTCCTCTTTTTTTTTTTTTACAGTATCGTCAAGGCCGTTGAATATCCGGTGTGTAAATTTTTCTGGGTTTTCATAGAAAATCTTGAGATGTAGGTATGGGTTTCGGGGTTCTCGTTTACTACTCTATAGGTGCTTGAAAGCGGAGGGTATTATGTCGGCGAATTTGAGGCTTTTGGTGTGTTGTGGAATGAATCGTGTTTTAGAAGAATGAGCTGATTCTGGAAATTACGAAACTTTTTCTTTCTTCTGTCTTTTTTAGGGACTAAATGAGTTTTTTCTTATAAGCGTCGGATTAGGGTTTTGAGATGTGTTATTTTACCCGTCTTTTAAGTTTCTTTCTTATTTTTGTTCAAGTACAGTAGTATGTTAGTTCTCTTTACAATACCTTCGACATGGACATGCTATATCCAGGTTTCGCCGTATTGGTAAATGTGGGTTTTATTTATGTCCCTGTATTGCAGTACTACTATCTTTGGACTTCACTTACTTTTATTCTGTCTCGTATTTCAATCGTCTTTTTTCTTCTAGTTTTTTCTCACCTGGGTCGCAATTTATTTATTAATTTATCTAGAACTTGTTGAATTAGAATGCATACCTGTACCTAATATGGTTTTGGCGTTTTACGATGATATTTATGGGAGTGGTTAAGAGTCTTTAACTTTTTGGGATTTGTTTTAAAAGGTCCATCTTAGCCCTTTTTTATTTTATTTTGGTGTAACTGCACCACGGCTGAAGTTTAGTAAATCGGTACATGATTGGTCACATATTAAAAAAATGTCTACATATTCCAATTTGACGGACAATTGATGCAGATTATATTGTTGACTTAAAATGCCACATCAGTAATTGTGCAAAGAGGCTTTGAAAATTATTTTTTGCTTTTTTTCCCTGTGTTCATTGCTGAATGATTTTGGAGACTAACCTCTACGGCACTACCTAAATATTGATGTTAATTTTAAGAATCTGCCTTTTGATTCATTTGTAATTCATGATTTTTCATCTTGGCATGGTTGTTTGAGAACTTAGATCGTGTGCTTGATAAGTGTCATGTTGAAACATAGGGCGTGAACGATGAACTGCCGTTCTTATTTAGGATAAACTATTGAATATAGTTCGTGGGATGCAGGAGTAGTAGTGCCTTGATGGATTCATGATGTTATTCTCCTATATGTTTTATGTAATTGCTGTTTCTTTGATTGTTGTTTTCCATAAGTTTCAATTCTCCTTTAATATCCCTTCTCGGTACCTTTTTACTCTTAGGGATACACCGATGGACTATGATGACAATGACTGTGGAGGCCAGAATCTTCACATAGCTGGTGAAGAGAATTCTAAAATTTTATCAGTTTTACAACCATTTTCTCTTCCCAAGTTCGATTTTGATGACAATCTTCACGGGCATTTAAGATTCGATAGTTTAGTTGAGAACGAAGTTTTTCTTGGTATTCCAAGTCAGGAAGACAATCATTGGATAGAGGATTTTTCTCGGGGAAGCAGTGGAATAGAGTTCAGTTCCAACGCAACAGAATCTTGTGCTTTGCCAAGGCATGACAATGTGTGGTCTGAGGCAACATCATCAGAATCCGTTGAAATGTTATTGAAGGCAGTCGGACAGGACGAGGTGGCCCCAGTTGAAACTATGGTTGAGGGTTCAGACCCTCAGCTTGGTTGCTCAACGAAACAAGTGGAGGTTAACTTGAAGAATGACCAGATGGATTACGTGCTTGAAGGTGAAGGATGTAGTTTAAAAGTGACCAGTGAAAATTTGCATACAGACCTGAAGAGCTACATGGACAATCAAGGTGATTCAATTGGCTTGCCAAATGAATCTCCTAGCAAACATGAGCAGGAAAATTTACCTGGTCCGGGCATGGGAGGTGATAATAATGAGAGCTCTTTTCAGATGATCACCGAGAGCATTGTGGAGACAGGTGATGTGGATAAGCTCTGTAATCCCAATTTTGTTAATACGATTAGTGTATCAAATGATATTTCTGTGGGAGTGGAGGTACAAAAGGAAGAGCACAGTATGAGTTATGAATTAGTGGGTGGGAATGATTCTGAAGATGTTAGTTTGGATATGCCTTGTGATCTTGAAATTCCTGCAAAGTTGGAATCTGCAGATCATGCAGTTGATGTTTGTGTTACCACCATAGGTGGAACTACCGGTATTTCTGGGAAGGGAGAGTCCATGTCTACATTTGAGGGTTTCGATGATGCTTCTTTTGTTGCTGCAGGTGACAGTGATTGTGGGCCTGCAGTCTTCTCTCCAGGTACCAAGATTAAGCAGCCGCCTGAAGGTTGTGATATGTTAAATGAGAAGCCATCTTCTCCCCTTCAAGAAAAAGAGTTTGTTGCAGGAATTGGAATAGAAGAAAGTGAGAGAGATTGTCTTGGTGATCCTGCAGATTTGTCATTTAATGGTGTGGGCTGCATGGAGAAAACAGCGATTGAGGATCTCACAAATGTGAGAGAGGTTGCTGCTACAGAGGAAGAAAATTTAGAGCATGGGGATCATCTCCCTCCTGCCATGCTACCTGGGAGCATAGAGACATGCAGAGAAAATGATCTTTCTGTGCAGTCAGATGTTCATGAATGTAAACTTGATGCTTCTAAATGTGAGGACGACAAGAAGTTGCCTCTTGATTTGATGATTTTGGTCTGTAATGATAATGAGAAAGAGGTGAGGTCCACCTTTTCAGGTGAGGTAGCTGAAGTAAATCTGAAGGCAGCTTCATCCCAATCCAATAATTCTAATGGGGATAATCTAGGTATGTTTGCATGTACATTATTTGTTTTATCTTGTTTTTTCAGCAATGTTCTAATCTTGTCTGAGGCTTCAGTCATCAACCCAAGCTCGCATACCTGTTTTACTTTCAATTGTGTGGCAGTATTTAACTCGGAGGTTTCAGGTAAAACTTTGATATCATCAAGTGCCATAGGAGGTGAGTTAGCTGACTGTGATGAGCGTGGCACACCTTCATATGATATACAGAACAGGGATCAGAATAAAGCAATTAAATTTGAAGCAAATAAAGAACCAGTTATATCAGGGATGGAGGTGATTTTTGGAGGGGCTGATGAGTTTGCCCCTGCTGTTGGATCTGAAAAGAGCACATTGTCTGATTCTGCTCCAGTCGAAGAAGCTAAGTCAGTCGATCAGTCTGCTATCCTGTTTGAAGCTTCCAGTGATGCCTCTTGTGACAAAACTAGTAAGGACTTGAATGAAAATATGGAACATTCTGCCCCTGGCTCGACTGTGCAAGATGATGTAGCTGAAGCTGCACCTTCTGAAAAGCCAAAAGTAGCAGAAGGAAAAAACAATGTAGAAAATTCTCCAATGGTTTCAGGTAAGCTATTGTAATTTGTAACTGACATGCACTTTTCATAGAATCAATAAACACAACCGTTGGTTTCGGACCTAGATTTCTTGTTCTTTTGGCCTATTATGTCTTCCCATGATTCCAAGGTGCAGTACAATTTGCCATTGCAGAGTAAATTATGCCAAGATGTTTAAGCATTGTGGGAATGAATTGGGCATACATGCATTCAAGATTCATGATAGGCAGTAGGCACGAGCAAATTTAAATAAATCAGTTCGTATAAAACAAAACCAAGGTTATTTCAGGCCCGTTAATGTTTGAGGAATTAAACAATTGCCATACAGACGGTAATGTGCTGTCAATGTCAAAACTTCTATGAAAGACATGATAAAACTTGGTTTAAGTAATATGGATGAAATTGCTTAGTGGTGGTTGTAAATTCATTTATTTAAATTTGTAAAGTCATACAAGTGACTTTGTCAATAAATACAAACATTTTTTTATTTTGTCGTAACATCGAATTTGTCCAAACTTTTTTTTGACAGAATTAAAATGATGGTAAACGCATAATAGACCAGTAGTTAGGTAGGAACTAAAGGGAAAATGCTTGAGATATGGGTTTTTCACTACTTAGCCAACTGATGACTTGCTTGAAAGTATGTATGCTGAAGTAAAGGAAGATCACGTGGTTACTCTCTCTTTATATCTGCCTCTTTGTCTCTCACTTGGGTGACCGGGAAACGCAAACCCCTCAACACTTCTGTTTTAAACTAAAAAAAGCTAGGGGCTTATGATTTTCTGTCAGCATATTTGTGAAGCCTTTTTTTGTATCTGACATGATTAATCTGAACTACATATTGTGTGATGCTTTGAACTGCATCATTACTGGTCTACTCTTGGAAGGTTCTCAATCCAACTATGCATAAGTTCTCTCCCACTTAATACATTAATGATTTTTTCTAATAGTTGCTTTTCATCATATTTTATCACTGCTTGGTATGGATTTCATGACTCTTAAAATGTTTCTTTGGTATCCTGTGATTTTGATTGGCATGAACAATTTTGATTGTCCTTCAAAACACTTCAATGTCTATTCCTTTGACATTATCAAGTTGTTGGCATCATGTCGCAGAAGTACTTTTGCTAATTTCAGTTTAGAGTTTCTGATTCATTTCTAGTGACTCCGAATCTCTTCTGTTGGTCTATGCAGCTACCATCAATGCTGTTGATACTGATGAATCGAACCAGCTTTCTTTGCCCGACATTAGTTGTACTGAGCTTTCGCAAGGTAAAGTAAGCAAGCGTGTGAGTCTTAAAAAGAGTGACTCTAAAAATGTAGGCAATGTTTTATCATCATCTGTGGATGCAAAAGTGCAAACTCTATCCAAAGAAGAGGGGATATATGCTTCAGATGTCAGACGTTTAGAAAGTCAGACTATGTCTACAGGAGATTCCAGCACTGGTTTGCAATCAGTTCCCAGTATTCAAGCAAGCAAATTACCCGTGGTATTTTCCTTTTCTATGGACTTGTTCTGATTATTTTATGATATTATCTTTGTTTTTCTGTCTATTTCTTAGCATTTTACTTTTTTTTGCTATGAATCTGTTTGAAGACTGGGAGTGTATCCTTACCGACATCTGGTGGTACAGATCCTGCGATATTGAAAGGAATTTCTCATGAAACTTGTTTAATGTCTGATGGGTTGCCACCATCTGGAGGGTTTAAAGGTTCCACTGAGCGGAAACCAAGACGTGGAAGCGGTAAATCTCTGAAGGAAAGTGCAAAAAAGGGTAATCAGGTGAAGGAAAAATCACCTTTGAGGCAAAATGAAAGGGGGGGTAACTCTTGTGGTCCGTTGAGTCCGCTGTTGGCTGGCCAACTCTTGACACTCAAAAGCGTTGTCAAGCCAAGGACCACTGTTTCTATTACTGAATCCAGTTTGCCGGATCTAAATAGTTCTGCTCCACTATCATCTTTCTTTCAACAGCCTTTTACAGATTTACAGCAAGTTCAACTGCGAGCACAGATCTTTGTTTATGGATCTCTTATGTAAGTTGTTTCTCTCTCTCAAATTATTGCACAGTAACATCTTGCAGAGGCTCCAAATTTCTTGTTTCGGATTCTTGTGAATTTTTTTCTTTATCTTTTTTGCTTCAAGTTATCCTCCAGTTGGTCTCTAATAATGGCTGAATGGTTGCTTCTTGCAGACAAGGAGTAGCACCAGATGAAGCTTGTATGGTTTCAGCCTTTGGTGTGTCTGGTTAGTTCCAGTCTTGGTATAATGTTTTACAATGGATACATTGTTGCTTGCCAAGTAAATTCTTGTTTTCCCCCTAAAAATTGCAGATGGCGGCAGAAGCATTTGGGAGTCTTCCTGGCGAGCTGTTGTAGAAAAGCTTAATAGTCAGAAATCCCAGGGATTTAATTTTGAAACACCTACACGATCAAGCTCAGGTACCTAAAACATTTTGTCTATTCTTTGTTGTTCCAATTTATTGTTGGCTGATTTTGACTTTGAGTGGATTGATGCAGGCGTTAAAACTCCAGATCAAGTGAATAGAAAGACTTTTGCTGGTAGTGAAGTTCTTCCATCGCCTGCTGGTAGAGCAAGCAACAAATTCATCTCTTCTCAGGCTATTAATCCATTGATCCCTCTCTCTTCACCCCTGTGGAATGTATCTGTCTCATCCTGTGAGGCTGTGCCATCCAGCAGCACAGCCAGATGTGCGGGTTTTGATTATCCGGCTGTTTCTCCATTGCATCCTTATCATAACCCACCAATACGGAATTTGGTGTCACATACAACCTCTCGGCAAGCACAAGCTTCCGTTCAAGTACCCTGGGCTACTTCTTCACAAAGTTCTCCGTTTGATATTAGTTCTAATTATACCGTGTTCCCGATTTTGGAACCTGTAAAGTCGGCAGCTGCAGTCAAAGGTTCATCTTCGGTTTTCTCTGGTATAAGCCACGTAACTCCCATTCCTGCAATTCATACTGGGTCTACGGCTCTATTTCCTGAGGCTTCCTCTCTTGACTTAAAAAAGGTGGCCTTGTCCACCACCCAGACTTCCGCTAACACAAAATCTAGAAAGAGAAAAAAATCTTCTGGTGTTGTTGATGTTTTACCGGCTTCTGTGACTGCTACACCCACAGATTCTTTCTCTATACCTGTAATAGATAACCGATTGTCAATAAAGGCTTCTGCACTGGAGGATTTCAGTCGAATCCCAATATCAGATTCAATGCCCATGCCTGTAGCTAGCTGTCTTTATTCTACATCAATGGCTTTCACGACCCCTTCTAGCTCTGTGCCAAAAGGCAAATCCATTCAGTTTATCTCTGCTGCATGGCCCTCGATTTCAAGTGATCACCATAAGAGTGGTGATTCAAGCATGGATAAAAGGGCACCGGTTCTCGAGGAATTTAGCAAGGTTGAGGAGGCTAAGTTACATGCTGAGGAGGCAGCTATCCATGCTGCTACTGCCATGGGGCATTGCCAAGGTTTGTGGAGTCAGTTGGAGCAGCAAAAGAATTCTGGCTTGAAGACAGAAGCCGAAGCTAAATTAGCATCAGTTGCTGTTGCTGTTGCTGCAGCTGCTTCTGTTGCTAAAGCCGCAGCTGCAGCTGCAAAGGTTGCATCAAATGCTGCTATGCAGGCAAAACAAATAGCTGACGAATCAGTAACCAAATATGGAACTCTCAGTGCCCCTGAATGTGATACCTTGAACTCTGTAAACAACTTGGCCAATGCAATTCCGGTATCGATTTTGAAGGGTGGAGATTATAACAATATTTCCAGTTTTGTGATATCTGCTGCCCAAGAGGCTGCTAAAAAAAGGGTTGAGGCTGCTTCAGCTGCTACGAGGCATGCTGAAAATCTTGATGCCATTGTAAAGGCAGCGGAAATGGCAGCAGAGGCCGTTTCACATGCTGGAAAAGTTGTTGCCATGGGTGATCCTTTCACTTTGAGTCAACTGGTGGAGGCTGGACCAGATGGTTATTGGAAACTTCCGCAGGTGGCTTCCATGCCAGGTTCAAAATCAAATGATGCGAGTAATGACAAATCTGACAACTGCAATGTACCAGAGATGCATTCTAACGATACGCAGGTTACTAGTCATATAACACTTCCTGCTCAAATGGAATTATCTAGAAATATTGTGGATGCTGGTGTCACAGTTGACGAGGGTTTTGTATCTTCTATCAAGCACGGAGAGAAGAATTCAAAAGCTCACAAGGATGAACGAGTGATTGAGTCAGATAAAACCAGTGGCATTGCTGCCGAACCATTTGTTAAATCGAGATTAAAATCCCTCACTCCTATTACATATGATAGTACAGCAATCATAAAAGAAGGTTCCATTGTTGAGGTTTGTGAGCTTTATTGGATTTTAAATATCTTATACTTATTTTAGATTACCTCGTTTAGCCGATGTGCCTCTGTCTTATTTTCTAATGTTTTTGTTGCTCCATGTTCGGTATTCGGTGTTGAGACAATCAATCCCATGAATTGATACTTAACTTTTCCATGTGAGAAAATGTGGATTGCTTTTACTCTGTAGGTTCTTAAGGATCGTGGTGATTTAAAGAAAGCATGGTTCTCAGCTAACATATTAAGTTTGAAGGATCATGATGCCCTTGTTTGCTTCACAGAACTCCAATCGGAACAAGGTCTGTAGCGAGGATTTTCTTATTTCTTTTAATTTGGGATGACAATTTACAGAAGTATTACTGCAAATAACAGCAGTATCACATTGTATGTCACATCATTGTTCTTTTATAACGACACAAGAATTGTTTAGAGTGGAATTTCCACTTTGCAGAACAGAAATATTCTTCTCAACAATGAAGATTAGGAAAAAACACCTTTTCCAATACCTCGAACACTTTCAACTGTCACATCTGGATCCTGATAAAACCTCATGCTAAGTTTAAATATCTGGCTGTGTAGGTTGAGTTATGGTATTGGTAGTGCCAAAGAGACAAGTAGGCTTGTTTTTGTTCAGTATAGATTGAAAACATATGAACCCTGTGTAAATTTATATTATATTAGTTTTGGGAATGCAGTTTGTGTAGAGATTATATGAACTTTTAAGGTTCTTCTATTTTTATGATTTTATAATGAAATTAAGGAATCTCATGAACAATTGTTCTACTTCATATAGTGAATCGCCTGAGTGTGTTTTCATTATAGTTGTTCTATCATGGAGGGAGGTATTGGAGATGATGTTTCTCAGAGGGCAAAGATGATCGTGTGGAGTTTTAAGGATGTTCTCTATCTACCATATTAAGGGCGAGACCATGAGACCGACAATTGGTCTCATGGTATGGCCACTTTTTTTATTTATTTTTTTTACCAATTTTTTTTTTCTGTTTTTTAGGCCAAGTTCCCAAATTGCTGTGGGCCCTCATTAATTTTACAATTATGATATTATCCTTATTTTAATATAAATCAAATTAATCACAAGAAAGATTGTATATGCCTGCGCCGGTGCACTAGTATTTATGATGATCGGGCTAGTTTGTGAACTGGAGGATTGCCTCTTGGGTTCTTGGGTATGTGTGATTAATGAATTCGTTTTGATGGTTTTAAATTTTCTAAATTGGTATTTGACTAGTGATTTTTAACACGCCATGTGTGGTGCATCAATGGTTTTTAAAATGGTTTGAGACCCGTGGTGTGTCAATCAGACGGATTATCATTTAAACTTGACACCACACAAAACCTTGATGGTGATTTGCTTTTGTTTTTTTGGTGATAATATTCAACGGACACCATTCAATGTACTTTGGTTCTGGTGGTGGTCATGCATGGCGTTCATATGTGAGAATACATGCGCGGTAGGATGGATTTTTTTGTTTTTCTAATAGCTGAATGATACTGGTGTTATATATGTGAGAGAATACATGTGCGGTGGGTCATGGGTAACTGTAGGATGGATTTTTTTGTTTTTCTGATAGCTGAATGATACTGGTGTTATTTTTCTTTTGGTCATGTAAGTGGAAATAGTGGAGGAATGTGCACGACAGTTTTGATATGGGATAGTGACTGTCAGAACTGGTTTTTCCAGTTAACTTCTTGTTGGAAGGAATGTTGTTCTGGGAGTTGTTTGAATGTTTTATAGAATGCCTCTTTAAGCCTTTCCATCGCTTTCTTATGTGTCTCAATCCAACGAATGTCATTCAGCGTTCTCTCATCTTTTGGCACTCTAGCTTTTCACCAAATCTGTATATTCTGGGTTAATACTCTTTATGCGTCTAAATTTTTGTTGTAATTGATTCAAAATTTATGCCTTCTGCTGAGGATTAGGGATCCTGATGTATTCTCACATGGATGTGCTCCTCTTTTAGGATCAGAGCAGCTGCAGGAATGGGTATCACTAGAAGCCAAAGATGGTAACCCTCCAATGGCACGAATTCCTCATCCTATGACTGCAGTGCAATTTGAAGGGACGAGGAAAAGACGTCGAGCTGCTGTGAAGGATTATACTTGGTCTGTGGGAGACAAAGTTGATGCTTGGGTGCAGGATTGGTAAGAGATATTTGCTTTGTATGACGATGACTCGGTATTAATGCTTGGCTTTGCTAGATATTGTTCTCTTATTTGTTTCTTGTAAATCTTTGATGCTCTGTATTTATCCTTGGTGTCAAATTTGATTAGCTCCCCATGGGTAGCAAAATGGGTCAAAATGTATGCACCTGCTGGAGTCTCTCATCAATTATCAAGTGAGATCTTAGGAAGTTAAATTCAAATATATTGTTAATTCATATTTGATTTATGGGACATTAAATACCTGGAATGATTTTGAAGCGTTCGTATACACAAGATCTTATGGAGCTTAATTTACATTCTGATCGTGCATGTGCCTGGAAGGCGTCATTTAAAATAAAAACGAGATGAGGCTTCTGTTATACTTGGAGAATTTTAGTTTAGTCATATTTTGTTCGCTCTAACCCATGACAGTGGAAGATAAATATATTTGCTCATGATTGTCAGCGATGCACCGTACGGTCAAAATTGTTCTTATCATGAATATGAATATGTTTCAACTTTCCTACTGCTTATTGAATCCTTTTTAAGTCAACAGGACTTAGACATGTATTTTCTTCGAAACCCCATTCAAACAAGGATTGAGTTAATGCATCTTTATTGTAAGTGGAGGTCTTTTAGTTGGGACAATAATAACTGAATCCTTGGATTTGGTATACTATTTTAAATAATTATCGCGAAATGCGTCAAAGTAAGTTTGCTTGCATATATTTGGCCTCTGAAATGACTGAGTCCTACTTGTCCTTCATCTTTCTTTTCTCCATTGAACATGCTATTTCAGTTGGCGTGAAGGGATTATTTCTGAGAAGAATAAAAAAGGCACAACCACATGGAGTGTCCATTTCCCAGGTATTTCTGGTTTGCATATATGAATTGTTCAGAATAATATGTACTTTTTGATCTGTAACTTTAGCTAAACTAGGAAATATTTACTTTCACCTTTTCTGGTGTACGTAGCTCAAGGGGAGACATTAGATGTTAAAGTTTGGCATCTACGACCGACTGTAATTTGGGTTGATGGCCAATGGATTGAGTGGTGTAGATCAGGACTGGACAGGACTTCCCAGGTCTTATATTTTACTTCATTATATAATTTAGAACTTGTTTCACAGAAGTGTGCTTTAGCTGTCATCTTACTCAGCTATGTGTTTTCATTTCAGGGAGATACACCAATAGAGAAGCGACCAAAGTTGGGAAGGAATGACATGGAGACAAAACGGAAGGGTGAGCTGTCTAAAGCCATCAATTTTGCAGAAGTGGACAAAGCTGAACACAAATTGCCTTTGTCCGCTGAAGAAACAGCTTTTAATGTTGGCAGTACTAGGGTTGGTAAAAAACCTGACATGGGCAGGACTATGAGGTATGGTTTACAGAAAGAAGGATCGAGAGTTTTAATTGGTGTTCCTAAGCCTGGAAAGAAGAGAAAATTCATTGAAGTAAGCAAACATTATGTTTCTGATTGGAGCACCAAGACTGTACCTGACGATTCGGTTAAGTTGGCTAAATTTTTGACGTCTCAAGGACCAGGATCCAGGGGATCAAAAAATAATTCAAAGATTGATTTGAAGGAGAAACTAGTAGCAGAACCTCAATCCAAAGCTCCCAAGTCTGGGAAACCTCCAACCGTCCCAAGTAGAATATTACCTCGGAAAGATGGCTTAAACTCTTCCCTCTCCAATGCTAGTGATGCTGCGTTAAGCAATGAAGATAATGAACCAGTTGACCAAAGCCTTACTGAATTTGAATCATTTTCCAATGTTCCTGAAAGCACAATGATATTTTCTTCTCGATCTCGATCAGAAAATCGCAAGAAAACATCAGCATTGAAGACTATGTCTGAGCGGCTCAAGGAAGGGAAACTTGCACCTTCCAGTGGGAAGTCGGAAAAGAATGAAGCAGATGAAAATTTTGTTTCCGGTGTTTCTGAACCCCGCCGATCAATTCGCCGAATTCAGCCAACATCAAGGGTAAGTCATTGTTAATCTTTTGTTGTTTTTCCCTTTTCTTATGCTTACCTGTTTAGTCTAGTTTTGGAGTTCTATATGACATGCACGCTTATTTATTAATATTTTACACACTAAAAACTCAAGAGGTAAATATTCTTATAATTGCTGGAAAATTAAAATATGTTCCAATTTCAGTCCATCAAGTTCTGATTCTGTGTTTAAAAATCCTCTCACGATCTTTTGTTTTTCTATCCTTTCATTTCTATTTTGACTAATATGCATTTAAATATATCTATGTTTAAAAAAATAGATAAATGTTTTGACGGAAGTATTTGAGAGCTCTTAAATCTGTTCTTAAAGAGATTGTCATAGTTGTGCTTGGTTAGCTGAAAGTCACTTTAATTAACCTCAATGGAACATTTTTAGCTGGAGTCTTAATTATCCTATTAGCTGAGTTTTGCTTGTGCTGAATCCTATTTTTGGTTTTTAAAAATGTTTGTCAAGTTGTTAACCTCCACCCTGGATAATGTACATGGCCAAAATCCAGGAGGAAAATATCTAAAAACTTGTAGTTGCTTCAAAAAGTTCTCAATTATCAGAGATGTCCTTTTATGAAGCCGAATGGTGTAAATAATAACTGGTTTTTGCTGAAAGGTGACCTTGATTCATGGCATGAAAGTTTGATTGAATAGTTAGATTTAGAAGAGTAGCTCATGACAGAAATAAAGATGGTTACAGTTATTGTTCAATTCGAAGAAAGTTATCGTTTGGGAGTTACATGAATATGTTGTGCGTGTAACAGTTCTAGCTTTTGCCTTGCATCATTTAGCAATCTGCTGATCTTTTATTTTTCAGCTGTTGGAAGGGCTGCAAAGTTCCCTAACGATCTCGAAGCTTCCAACCTCTTCACATGACAAAAGCCACAGGAGCCACACTAAAAACACATCTAAAGGTAAATATTGAATTATTAGTTTCACATCTCACAGCTCATATTTTTACATCGAGTGCTTAAATTTTACTGCACGATTTATCACAGGGTATAGTGGCCGCAATTGACGAGGAAAAATGGATATCAAGGGCAAGTTATCTCGCATTATATGCAGATTCCTTGTCATACTGAAGAAAAATCGAGAATTGAAGTGCTCATCCATTCTTATTTTTAGGCGTTTCAGCACTAAGATTTAGTAGTGGTGTAGATGTTGATATTTATTTAGGACTAGAGAATTAAAACTTGTATTTCTCCTGGAATGAATAGGCTGTATATGGAATCTGTCTTGGTAGTGTGCACACTGATTGCAGAGATGTCTTAAATTGTGAACCCTTTTGAATTTTCTAGTTGCCGAACCCTTTTTGTATTTTTAACCTTTTGAGTAAATTATGTGAAGTGAACGAGGATAAAAAAAAAGAAGAAGTTATTCATGTCCCTTGAAAAGCCATTTTTAAAGGTTTGAGTTTATCGTTTGTTAGGATTAAAGAACCCATGATTCCATCGGGATGTGAAAGAGGCCAGTTCCATATGAAAGTATTTCATTTTTCTTTAAAATTTTAAAAAATTCAAAATTTTGTAGGAAAAAAGAAATGATCTTTCATGATTATTTGAAATTACGTCTGAAGTACTAAAGACATGATTAATGCAATTCTACATCATGATTATTTGTAACGTATGTTGTAATGAAAAACGATATTAAAGAAAGGCTTGTGGCCCGTAGTCGCTCTCTTAATTAATCAACTTGTTGAAATCCCAGAAATTCGTCTAAATATCATTTTACAAGAAAAGCTATATATCTTTTTTTTTAAAAGTTAAGCAATGCATTCAAAACAAAATAATCCTAGTCAAATAAATCATTGTACAAGAAAAATTGTTATTTGTTTGACATAACATTTGATCCAAGAAAAAAAAAAAAACAACCCCAACATTTCTAATTTTACACAAAGATAATTTTAAGTTTGAGGAGTATCAATATTTTTATAAGCGTTAGGTTTATAAAGAATTGGATATATTACGCATGTGTGTCAAATGAAATCAAACCATAGATTAGAACTTCCTTAAATTTTAAAACAAATTGAACTCCTAAAAAGATAGATATGGGTTGTGATGATATGGTAAAAATCATATCATATCATCAATTATATTTTAGAGATATTACAAAATATTACATGGATATGCACAAATCTAGTTATATTACAAAATTTCATATCATCTAAGACTCTAAGCATATAAATAAAGGGCTCCTAACCCTAATCAAGGTACGCTTTCATGTACAATTATTTACATTATTATTGTATTTTATCTCTCAAATACTGACTTGAGCGTCGGAGTGACTTCGCCTCCGGGCGAAGTCGTCTCACTTGTTTTCTTTGATACACAGTTATATTTTTTGGTGGTTCGGTTCCCTTCCATTGATGAATTCGGTTAGTAATAATAGGTTCAAAGTATTTTAATAGATGCGAATTATTTGATCGCATCAGGTTGTTTTGTAAGTGTGAGATACATACATACATACACAAGTATATAGATCTTGAAAGCTAATAAAACATTAATTAATTACATATATTTGTTTTGTCCAACATTTGATTTAAGTATTGTAAATCAGAATTATCATTCATCATCCATCGTTCAAATCAAAGGGTGCATTATTTTTCCAAATGCAATTGGAAGTTATTATTACTTTGAACAAGAAAAGTCGCCTACTAACTTCCGTAATCAATATTTAATTCGGATCAATTGCAATCAGCATTCCTAATATAATATTATATTATTTCTAATAGTTTGATCTCAAAATGTTTGCTTGGAAACAAACAAACAAACAAACGTCCTTACATAGCATTTGTAATCTGATAATGTTGACAATCGAGGGATCTAGGACAACTCGATCGATCGTTAATTTACATGTCAGTCATCGCTTCTACCTTTTGGATGCAGCCAAGTAAAGCAAGAAAATCCCGGGAAAAACGTACGAGATGGATGGATTTGAATTTGTGCGAGAATTTAAAATAATTAGGTTAAAAGATGTATTTGAAATTGAAGAAAAAAATATACATGAATATCGCATTAAATTTCAAATCCTCAGTTAATTCTAACTTTTGGATAAAATGAATACGATGAATTTGAAATGTAGATTTAAAATCAAATCTATCAAAATCTTTCAGTTTTAATGCATGTAAAACAATAAATCTCCAAAGTAACAATATAATTAGGAAATTTATGTTGTGGTTGGATTGGATGATCTTTATTTGAAGGAATTTTGAATTAAAGAGTCCTCCAGAAAATACCTGCTAGATTCATCTAAGTAGTTGACCCCTTCTCCTATTAACAATATATTTATATTTTTTGAGCGATTAATAATTGAGCAGGTCTCTTGTGAGACGGGCTCACGAATTTTTATCTGTGAGACAGGTCAACACTATCGATATTCACAATAAAAAGTAATACTCTTAGCATAAAAAGTAATATTTTTCATAGATGACCCGAATAAGAGATCCGTCTCACAAAATACGATATGTGAGACCGTCTCACACAAGTTTTTTCCTAAATAATTAGATGCTTCAAATCTCTTATTCTTTAATAACTAATCTTATAATGTTTCTAATCGGATAAAAAATCTTATCTCTAGCTAGTTTAATTTATGATGCATGTCAAGATCAATTAATTTAATAAGATTATATTTTTTATCAGCACTCTTATTATTTTTTAATTAAATTGTATTAGGGTTCTTATTATAATAGTATTATATTAAGAATATTATATTAAGAATATAATTAATACTCTGTGTAAGTATGTAACTTGCATTCAAACAGAGAATTAGTATTAATAATGTTTCAGTTTCATATTTAGTTCTCTCGATTGAATTGAGTTTTATTATTTCGTTTGAAATATCGTTTCCGCAACACCAATTACTCTGTGTTTTGTTTTAATATTGGTCAAAATTTGCAAATATAAGTTGTTAATCCACCAAAACAACCTGGGAAACTCCAACAAAAAGAGAATGCTGGAAACATCCGTCACAGTTTCTTGTTCATCGATCTTACCTATAATTACAATACAACAAAGAAAAATAGGTGATCAATTCGATGAAAGCTAATCCCTTTAAACTTCCCATAAATATTTAGGCACAGAATCCCAAAAGCTCAGAATGACAGAATCCAACGCGAAGAAGCTAGATTTTATGAAATAACGACCCAACCCATCCCAACCATGTTTCCGGTTTCCAGTTATTACAATAATCATCGTACCTGGCCCTGCTTTGTCTTCTTGTTCCTTTTCTGTCTCCCGCTTTTTCCCGCCATGTTTTTGCCCGATTCTATGCCCGAACTGAAAGCCGAGGGGTTGTCAAACAGCTCGTGGCATGGTTTCATGCGGTTCCTTGACGCCGGAAAGGGTGGCTGCATCGACGGCATGGCGGAGCTTAAGCGTTACTTTGGCCGCTTTGGGTACATGCCCTTTTCGTCCCGAGATCATAATTTTACTGATTTTTTCGATGAGGAATTTGAATCGGCTTTGGTTTCGTATCAGAAAAATCTGGGTTTGTCGGAGACGGGGAAGTTGGATTATGATACGATGAGAGTGATTGTCTCGCCGAGGTGTGGCGTCAGCGATGTTGTTCCCGCCGCCGGTGGAAGGTTCAGAACTACGAGGCACTTTGCTTACTTTGAAGGCGAGCCAAGGTGGGCTCGACCAACTCCGATGACGTTAACTTACGCTTTCTCTCCTGCGCATATGATCGACTATGTGAATTCGACGGACGTGAAGTTGGCTTTCAGGAGCGCTTTTTCGAGGTGGTCCGCGGTGATTCCGGTGAATTTTACAGAGGCGAGGAGCTACCCGTCGGCTAACATAAAGATCGGGTGGTACAGCGGTGATCACGGCGACGGGGAGGAGTTTGATGGCGTCTTGGGGGTTTTGGCGCATGCTTTCTCTCCGGAGAACGGCCGGTTCCACCTCGACTCCGCGGAGAGGTGGGCGGTGGACTTCTCGGCCGAGAAATCGAAGGTGGCGGTGGACTTGGAATCGGTGGCGACGCATGAGATCGGACATCTGCTGGGGTTGGGTCACTCCTCCGTGAAGGAAGCGATTATGTACCCGAGTTTGAGTCCGAGAAAAAAGAAAGTGGAGCTCCGAGAGGATGACGTGGAGGGTATACAGGCCCTATACGGGTCAAACCCGAATTATAGGTATGATTCGAGGTTGGAATCTGATATTTCCTCAAGTTGGGGAATGGGTGGTTCGGATATTAGAACAAGAATGTTAAAGATAAGTGGTATTCTTGTTGGGATTGCAAGTTTACTTTCTTTGGGATCGTGATTTTTCATTTTTTTTTTAAAAAAAAACTTTTTTTAAAAAGATTTTGAGAGTGATAGTTATACACATAATTTATCCCTTGTTTTTTTTTAAAAAAAATGATTTATATGTTCTTTTTATTTTCAAAGAATTGTAAATACATACATATATATGTATCGTTTGAAGGTTGAGTTCTAGATTGGACTTGGAACCCTGGGAGGGGTTGTTACGGTAGGGGACGGAAGTGGACTTGGGATTCTTGAGGTAAGGTTTGGTTGTCAAACTTTTCAGGTCAAAATTATTGACCTCAACAGCAAACATTTGAAGATTGACTCTTCAACCCTATGGTTATTTGTCAAATACTATATATGCTAATCAAACCAAACAATTTAAGATCCTAACGATTACATTTTTTAAAAAAAAAAATTAAAGCAGCTTATAGATCAAATTTGTTAGACGAATCTATTATTCGATTTATGAAAAAATATTAATTTTTTGTCAAAATATTATTTTTATTCTAGGTATGAACTATGTTACTCGTTCACATATATAACTCCTTGAAATCATCTCACAAGAGAGATATTCTTAAATTCATTTAATTAGTATTATAAATTTAAAGGTTTGCTAAAAAATGTGTACCCGGTTACATAACATGACATGTGATGAAAAATTTAAATGAAATTGAAATTAAATATACATCGATTTCGTTGAGAGGGAAGATTTTTTTTTAAGCAAACCTTAAAAAAAATTTTAAGCAAACCTTCAATAATAACTTTTTGGCTTTTCAAAAATTTTTTAATTAAAGTTTTTTAAATTTTTATTATATAATATTTATTGGACGCGATAACAGATGGATGAAATTATTGAAACTTGTAAGCTCTTTTTCATTATCACCTTTTTTTTTTAACAACATAAATGTGATTTGCTAGGAGCGGATGCCATTCCTTGTTTTGTAAAAGACAAAAAGTTGGATGAAACGGTTTCACGGGTCGTATTTTGCGAGACGGATCTCTTATTTGGGTCATCCATGAAAAATTATTATTTTTTATGCTAAGAGTATTACTTTTTATTCTGAATGTCGATAGGGTTGACCCGTATCACATATTTAACGAAATTGTTTAGATCTCCTAAAAAACAAAATCATTTTTAGGCAATGTCAATAAAAAGTAAAAATATAGATATGATTTCATTTTTTATTTGTAAAAACCCTCTAAATTTCAGGCTTATCCATCACAAAAATCGGAAGTGTCGCCGGAATTATTCAGTTGTGTACTGTACCGTACGCTTGTCTTTCGGCGAAGATGGCTTCAAAATGCTGCCGTATTTTCAACAGAGCTTCCATTTCCAACCTGAAATCCGCCATTTTGAAGCCAAATCTAAAAGCAAGCACGACGTCGTTTTCAAGAACACCCTCTGTATCCTCACCCCTTCGCCCTTTCTTTGTTTCCAGGTTTGTTCTTTTTTTTGTCCTTCCCTTCTTCGATTTTTATCGTATAATATTTGTCGATCATTGGCGTATTGTGTTTTTATCAAGATTCAAGCAGTGCTGCTGTCAAAATTTGAATTGGTTTTCATCGATTTCGATTGTATCAAACTAATTGCTATCACTGAATCTGTTATTAATTGATGAAAATTGCGGATTAGGACGCCGGGGGAGTTGGGTAGCGTGGCATCCATGCTTCCTCTGCATAGCGCAGTGGCAGTGGCAAGGATGACGTCATGCCTGAGCCCATCTTCTCGGAGTTGTAGGGCTCTTTCCCAGGGTACACTTTGCTGCATTTCTCAAAATCCCTAGAGTCTCTTTGTCCTGTTTATTGTAAATAATGAAAATTGTCAGCTACCGAAATTTATGCTCTATTGGTTGATTTATGGAGTGTATGTTTGCACCTAAAAAAGGGTTATTAACACTCCCTGTTATATATGACAGATGTTATAGAATGTCAATTTGCAAAAAGTTAAAGAAATCTTAGCGATGAATTTGAAATTCTGACCGTGGGAGGTAGATGGAATATCACAATAAATAAAAAAGTCATCAACTTTATAGACTCAAATCATTAAATCTGCCCCTATTCTTGTTTGGAATTTGAATGATTTAATGAGAAAAGTACATTAATTTGGAGAATCATTTGTGGGAAGGAATAGGAAATAGGTTGTATCTGTCTGAATAGTCATTTTAAAAAGGTTAGTTGATTGTTATCTGATTGAAACTAAAATGGGTGCAGGATATAAATTTACACCACCTATAGATGTAGATTAAAATTGCGATTTTGCCCCCATCAAGTTTTAGTAGCCCCAGTTACTGATCGGTGCATAAAATTCTGTATCTAGTTAATTCTTAACACTGCCAACAATGACAGTGAACCCATTTCATGTGTTATATCTTCCCATTCCCGTAGATAGCCTTTTTGACCAATATCTGTAGCTTCTGTGTGTGATTATGAAAGCTTTAGCACACATTCACTTTCTTAAGCGCTTAATTACATGTGACAATTGAATTAACATTTAAAGGGTGCCTTTACAATAATCCCAAATAAATTTATAGTTCGTTAGTTGATTCACAGACGTCGTTTCAATAATTCCCAGCGGTCCTACCCATAATTTGTGAACCATCCAATTTCAGTGGCCCTAGTTTGCTTAGCAGGGCATGACTTGATGCAGTCAAAAGTTTTCATTACTATTACATTACTCTCGAGAGTTTGTCAATGTTGATAGAAGTTTGGCACATTGTACAGGGAGAGTCAAGTTCATATGATTTAAGAATTTCTAGACCTTGTAATGACTTAAATGATTAAAAAATTCCTGAAATACGAATGCATTGTCGTTTTTCGTTTATTCGGTCTATTCTTAGGTATGGTTATAGGGCACTGCCTCCCTGGAGAATTACGTGGGCATATCTTTTAGGGTGAAACACATTTATCAGCTATCTAACTGGAATATTTGGATCTGCAATCACATGAGTTTCCACATGGTTATATGAATCCCAGACTTTTGTGAGGTCTTCCGTTATCATTTGTTGCATTGCCTTTTTGACAGTTGACTAGCAGCCTCGAGGAAATATATCAGTTTGATAGACTCATAGACACAAAGATTTCAATATATCGCCTTCCTTTCTTTTAGTGTATTACATGCCAAAAGTTTCTTGGCATGTTTCTTTTGTCAAATGCACATGGCTTCATGATTTTGTCGCTGTTGAAATTTTACTGGTGGCTTTGTGCAAACTTGAATCTCAACAATCATATCTTGTTAATTTTCTAGCAGCAGGTATTCAAACATCTACTGGCCTGGTAAACACAGTTGGAAATTATAAATTAGAATTTGTTTTTAAAGTGTTCCATATGTGTGGTGTTTTTAGGCTCTATACCGAATCTATAGTTTCTTTTGGGGTCATTAATAATTAAAATATTGAAATTAGATAAGATAACTGGAGTAATGAATATAAATGCAAGTACTGCTAATTGTTGAACATGTGCTATCAACCTAAAATGTATTGATCTATTTTAAGCTAACTTACTAGACCACCAAGCCCCTGATTATTTCTGGCTAGCATCAATGATCAATATGGTTTTATTCATATCTAGAGATGACTAGGAAGAGAAGTTCACCAGATTCCGGCTTGTGAATATAATTGTATCAAGTTCTATTTCAGTGTTATTTATGGGTTTGGTAAAAATAGTGATGATAGTTCTCCTTTCTCCAGATGAAACTGATGGAACGTAAGAAATACAAGGCGTATGGCCGAGTCAATTGCTGTAAAGTTGATCCTGAAGATATTTCCATGACCTTTTAAGGATGTTTAGAATTAACTATCGTCAAAATACTTACCAAGATGTCTACTGATTTAGCTTTTGTGCAATCGCATGTATACCAATTGGGGTTTGTGTTTAAACATCGGTGCTTATTTAAGTTTCTGGAGATGGTTGGCCCTTTGCACGTCCGTTTTTCTGACATAGAGCTCTTTGTTTTTCGTCGTATCAGAGCTGGGTCTATCGGTTCCAAGGTGACTTTGCTTGCAGATTGCAACAGAGGGTATCTTCATTTGAATGGGTAAACTACATTTTGTCATAAGTACATCTCGGCACGCGGTATCAATATATTCGAAAAACTACTTCAAGCTGCTGGAGGATATTTGCTATCAATAATTTTCCTAGCAATTTCAATTTTCCTTCATCCATCCACATTCGTTTTATACTATAGGCACTTTCTATTTGTTCGTGCATTTAAAAGTTTTTATAGCATTCTGGCAAATTTTGAATGTGTTTACCACGTCTTATTGGGCATTTCTGGAAAAATTTTGGATCTAAAAATTGCTTCATAAATATGATTGGAGCCTGGAGGCATTATCAAACCAAGAAAACTACCGAGAAACTGATAGCCACATGAATCTTATTAACTCATACTCATATTCCAAGTTGGGGTGCTGGCTGGTTAAGGGATATTTGGTGTTTGTAATATCTTCCTTTCATCGCCTGCTTATTTATTAAAAAAAATATATTTTATGGTAAATTAACAAAATATATACCCTTCAAATAACTTTTAAAATGTCGTCATAGGGTTGTTATTTGAATTTTTACTCACTATTCTTATTCATTCAATGCATATATTAATTTTTCTCATGCATATACATCCATCATCTGAAAAATTATAATTTTAACAAAATTTTATTCGAGTTGAATCGCACTATTATCTTGTATGGTATCTATATTATATATGGTATAATGTGAATTTGTAATCCACCTATACCTACGATATCTCATTTTCCAAAATTCTCAAGTCTTACATAATATTTCTCTAAATATCTAAATTTTTGAAACTGTGAAAATATGGTTACAGTTTTTTTTTTGTAAGTTTATTTTAATTGCGATTAATAAGAAAATTAAATAAATAATTAACGAAATAAAAAAATTACGCATCTGGAGCCTTATCATTAAAGAACATTGCTCTGGCGTATGCACAATCATATATTCATTAACCATCGATTCAAAGAACTGGTTTGCTACCTTCAGAGGGATCCTAACATGCCAGACACGCTGAAAATACATTGAGAAAAGTAATTTCATCAGGCTGTAAATTTCTCATTGTTTTCAACTTCTCGAAGAGATGAATCACCATTCTGAAGTTACCATTTTGAGCATATCTCGATATCATTGCTTTCCATGTAACCAAATTCTTTTCCGGAAGTGAGTCAAATGATTTTCCAGTTTCCTCTATCTGCCCACACTTAAAATACATGTCAATCAGAGCACTACCAACAACAATATATTCATCTAAACCATGTTTCAACACCCCATGATTTTCCAGTTTCCTCTATCTGCCCACACTTAATTTTTTATAACACAGTAATAGCATCGTCTATAACTCCATACCGAGCAATGCCATCAATCAGTTCATTGTACGAGATTGTATCAGGTTGTGGCATCTGAAGCGTAAAAGTGTATGCCTGTTTAAGTTTCCCATTTCTAGCATTTGCTGCAATAATTGAATTCCACGAGATATTATCCTTCTCAACCATTTCTTGGAAAACCGCCGTTGCCTCCATGGTGAAACCGCAGTTTCCATACATGTTAATCAAGCAATTAGCAACAAAAACACTGCACCACACACCGTATTTCACAATCTTAGACTGCACCGATCTTCCCAGCTGAACTCTACTCAGTTGTCCACAAGCGGATAAAGCAGCAGTAAACGAAACTGCCCATGATTGACATACCCGGAAATTAATGAATTCCAAGAAGCCACAGTTGGATCAGAAATTTCAACAAACAAATTGTTAAACTTGACATAAAAATTAATCAAATCCGTGGAGACAAATACATCGGAATCGAACCCAGATTTCAGAACGTGGCAATGAAGCTGTTGGCCATGAAAAAACAGACCAGTATTAGTACATGCACGGATCGAATAGATTATGCTAGAGACATTTGGCTTGAAAGTATTTGTTACGGCCATATCTGAAATCAAGGCGCCCGAAGAATCCATGTACGACATGGGATTGATCCATGTGGTGGATTGTCTTTCAAGAACTGCAGGAAAAGTTCTGCTGATGAATGAATGTGCTTTGATTCCACGGATAAATGATGGATAATTTGAGAACAAAATTTCTAGCATCACAATTTTGAATTTGTGATGGCTTTATTTCCCAGTTTTACAATTCAAGATTAGTTACAGTCGGCTCAAGAATTATTTAGTTAAATAAACTGGTTTCATTGTCGTGGTTGATCTATCATGCATGATTTGTACGTTATTGCATGAGTAGTTGGTGTGAATCAAAATGACAATGATTATGAGTTGTATCATCATAAATTTTAAAAAATTATGGCATGAGTTCAATAATTTACTCATTTTAAATCAAATGATAATGATTGCGATCTCTATCGCTGGAAATTAAAAAAAAAGCTATGATAGCTATTTTTTTAAGAAAAATTATTATTTTTTAAAACATAGGTAGTAAAGGAATCCAATACAAGCAAAAAAGTGGGTGTTTTTAAATTTCTAAGATGTTCACTCTTATATCTTGGTATTATTTTTAGTTTTTTGGGGTATAATGCATGAAATTTTAATATTTACACAAGTTTTACCATTATAAATGGTCATTATTGTGTGTAAATAAGTGAGAAGGGTAGGGAGAGATTTTTTTTAGCATGGGGAGGGAGAGATTTGCTCCAACGTTATAGGGAATCCTTGCTTTGCTCCATAAAGAGAGGTTAAAAGTTAAACCATTTGTATTTGTTGGCTTTCATAGTCCAAAAACTTCAGACCCTCAACCTTCCATTAATCATTCAAAAATAAAAAATAAAAAAAACCTTCCATTAATCGTTCTACTTCGAGGCTTCCATAATTGAAAACCTTCCTTTTCTGGAGATAATCTTTGCTTGTTTCTTAATTAATCATAAAAAAATAAACATTTATGAGAATGGCTTTGCAAGAAAATTGCAGACATTCCCATATCTCAAGAAAGTGACTGAGATATCCAAAAAAGGAAATGAATTGTTAAAAAGTTGGTTCATTGCAGGAGTTATATTTTTGCCAAACTTGTCGGTTGATTATTACAAGATTTTTTTTTAAAAAAAAAGTGAATTTTTCAATTATAAGGCATGCAAGCAAGGTTCATCAAGGGGGATTGCTTAAAAATGATGGGCAACTGGAAGAAACTGCAGTGGATTGAAGATGTTGGTATAATTGTGGGATTGATAATAGTTCAGTTCATGTATGCGGGGAACTCAATTTTGCTGAGTTATCTCTTGAAACTTGGGTTTCAGCCTTCTTCTCTTGTCATTTTTTCTACATTTGCCACATTTGTTTTACTCTCTCCTCTAGCCATCTTCTTTGAAAGGCAAGTCCATTTTATTCTATGCTGTTTCTTCGTCTGTTTTGTCTGAATTTTGCGTGAAATTTGTATATGTTTTCATGTATCCAATGATGTATGAGATACACAATAATTTCATTGATGGCATGCGTGTTTTTAATATTAAGAAATGTGATTTACTTGATGAAATTATACCATGAAAGAAAAGAAAAATCAAATGCTTTAAATAATTATATATATTGGATTATGTTGATGTTTGCAGGAAGCAATGGCCTACCAAATTCAGTGTCAAGTTATGGATTCAACTTCTTTTACTTTCTTTTGGAGGGTAGGTTGACGTTTCTTCTTCTATTTTTCACTTGTTTACTGCATCCTTTTACATATATATTAAACATTATCATCATGTCGTTGTAGATTCCAGAATTTTTTTTAAAATAAAAATCCAGAATTTTAAACGACGGCATAAAAATCTAAGAGTTTACTATAGTTGAAAGTTGAAGACGAATAAATAAATAAATTAATTAATTGGAACAACTAATCTAAAAGAACTTTTCGATTAACTCAACTGTTACTGAAGGCTTTAATTATTTGTTAAAATTTTTATCTATCATAGTATGAGGAGAACGCTTAACTTCAAAATAGGAAATTTAGTTATCTTACGTCTCCTATATATATATATCATCATCATTAGACATTCGGTCTCTAAAAGTCGCAGTAATTATTTGATTGAATCCATGCTGCTGCTGCATGTGCTATTAGTATTATCTTCTATTCAACAATGACTTTATTTGGTATTATATGCTGTAATTTCACATTCTCTTGGGTACTTCAAACATAAATGTGCAGGAATATTGCAATTTCAGTCATGTAAGTTAGTCAGTTTTTTGTTTTAGTTTAGTAACTCGTCAATGTTTGGTTTTCATCCATTAATTTAAATTTTTTTTGTCTTGGTTCTTATTTGAAACAAACACTCTAACTCATATAGCTAGAATAAAACACGTATTATACACATTAAAATCTATCTGAACAAAAATAAATGGAAACAACAAGCTTTTTTCCTCACACTTTGAAATATTAATTGTCGTTTTGCTTTTATTTATCTCCTTTGTTTTTGTTTATATTTATTTTGATATGTAATATGAGTTTATTTTCGATATATGAGCTACGCAGAAGAATATCGATGTCAGATAAACAATATTCGAATGAGTTAGTGACTTATGACAAATAAAAGACAAAAAAAATTCCAAGTTATTGAATTAAAGCTAAACATTGACAAGTTATGAAACTAAATATCAAAACAAACTAAATTACATAACTAAAATTGTCATTTTCCCTAAATGTATTGTTGAATATACCAGACAAAAATAAAAAAAATGCAGAGCTCTAAAGTTGGCGAAGTATTATGTAGTTTTATGCTTTAACAGATACAGTATAATGCCAATCTTTTGTTCGTGTTTTCAGTGTGACTGTATTTCAGTCTCTGTTCATGAAAGGTGTCAGTCTCACTTCACCAGCTATGGCCACAGCAATGCCAAATCTTGCACCAGGACTTGTCTTTTGTATTGCCTGGGCTTTCAGGTCAATCCCATTTCTCCCCATTATCATCATACTTATAATCTAAAATAGCCTAATTAATCATGAAAAAGATAAACATTTGAATGCTCCATTTTATAATAAAGGTTAAAATCCATTGCAGATTAGAGAAAATAGAGTTGGCAAGCATATACAGCAGAGCCAAGATTGCAGGGACTTTACTCTGTGTTGTTGGAGCACTTTTAATGAGTCTGATGCAAAGCACGGTGCAATACCCATCGGCGAAGGAGGCTCAAGTCTCGAATTCGTCTTCACCACCTAATAACACTTACGACGAACAAACCTTGATCGGTTGCATGTATCTAATTGCAGCTATTTTTGTGTTGTCAAGTCAAATCGTTTTACAAGTACGAACGTCTAAACACATGATTATATCAGGAGGAGCAAGATAGATTGTAACTTTTGTCCCGCACGTTTCAGGCTACAACTTTACGCGATTTTCCGGCCCCTATATCCTTGTGTGCAATAACATCACTCATTGGTGTGGTTCTTACTGCCATGGTTCAGATGATTGAAGATAATGGATGGGATACTGGATGGCCTTTGCTAACTATTCAACAACTCATTGGCTACTCCCTTTTGGTAATTCCATGTTGCTTATCATTCACTGTCACAACCATTTCCTTTCTGCATATTCGTCATCAATGATTGAGACGTGATACATAAAAATCCTTGCTCCTTGAGTAATCAGTTAACTATTGAATGAAAACAGGCAGGCAGTGTGAGTGGAATGTGTGTAAGCTTCAACGGATGGGCAATGAAGAAAAGAGGTCCTGTCATGGTGTCTATATTTAACCCCCTTGCGACGGTCATTTCCGTCGCACTATCAGTAATAACTTTGGGAGAATCCATTAGCATAGGGAGGTATATTCAATCAATACTCCGAATCAAGAAAATATGATTGAAAATTCTGGAAAGTATTGAGTCAGACCCTTTTGAATTCCAGCCTTGCAGGTATGTGCCTCATGTTCACCGGTCTCTATTTCGTGCTCTGGGCTAAAGGGAATGAAGGTTTTTCCATCGATGATGACAATAACTCAGTGGAAAGTGAGCACGATGTGGAGAAGCCTCTATTATGTTGATATGACTAGTTTTAAGGATGAGAAAATTTAATTTAGGTACGTAGGATCCCGAGAGGAAAAAATGTCGTGGAGATGTGTTGCACGCATGCTTAGAAGTGCTAGTTCGCGTTGGCAACAACATGAACTCGAACCAGACGATTGTATTCATCAACTAGCAGTATCTTAGTGATTGTTCTTTATGAAAGAAACAAACACAACAGGATGTCATATCGATTTAAATTGCTGCAATGTGTATTTTTGTTTCACAAACAACATTTTGTAAGCATATGAAAATGTTGGAAATTTACCGAAACAAATAGGGATAAACTTGTATCTGATACCATGTTTTTAAGATGATGTTTTTTCCATCCGCATGGCTTTGATCATACTTGTATTCATAACCAAACGCTGCTAAAATAGTTAAATCTCTTATAATTTTCTCGTATAACATTGGTGAAAATAACCAAAATAATTAAGTTAGAGAAAATATTTTCAGCTTCATCATAGTACACATGTCCTCATAATCTGTTTTTGCAGGTCAACAAAAGCTAAGAAATCGAACTCTAAATATATATAAATAGAGTATTATAAAAAAAATATATAGCAAATAGTACGGATCAGCACATGAATATTTTAAACTGCTAACCAGGCGAAGAACATAAAAAGAAGATTGCCTTACCTCCGGCTCCTTCCAAATAAATGCTAGCTAGAGCATTTCAACTATTGTATGCAAAAACCAGAAACTATTATATAGAGATGTTGCAATGACATAGTGAGACGAGTTGACTCACAACCCACCCGACATTAGTCTTAACGGGACAGGCCGACCCACCTTATTGTTTTATTGGGAAATCACCAACATAGTCCACTATTTTAGGTGTCGAGATGACTCGACCTGACATGTCTAACCAATTTTATGCATAATTTGTTACTCCGCCATTGTGACATGTCGGAAAATTACCAAACATAATCACTTACCTATTTTATATGACAGGGTAGGCCAGCCCAACCCATTTTAACATTTCTACTTCTATTCCTGATACAAAGTGAATATTCAATATATATTCTTATACATGAAAGCATGAGATGATCGATGCTGTAAAGTTTTCAAAATACATATTTAATCAAGAATTCATGAACATGCCCCCTTCGGCGCTGAAATACAAAATGCTGCATAAAATTGTTCATAAAGCTAAGACTTGTGAGACACTGATAATTTACTCAACATTTCGTATATACATAGCCCCCTTCAAAGTTCATGTCCATCTAGCACTTTTTTTTTGTATTTTTTAAATACTCTGTCAAAAAAGAGAAACATATGATCAAGGAACTCTAAGCTCTAGATTGATTATGAGCTAGTTTTTCAGAACCAGTCATCATGTCCATGGCAACTCCAACTGTTCCAAACTGCCATTTTTTATATTCCAAGCTCCTTGAGCAATTTCATGGAATAATTGATCCCAACCCCAACTTGAATATCCGAAAAAAAACCAGTAGTCATGAACTGATTGGTTACCCACTCTAATTTCTTCAATTACGCTTTGTGTGGCCCATGGATCAAGAAAGTAAACTTCCTGTAGGATTTCTACAGATTGATTTTCAATAAATTTGTGCGTCAAAGCAACAAGAGGCAATCCACTTCTCAATACAGGACCACCAAAGGACAAAGGTGCCTCCTTTAATAAGTCAAAACCTTCTTCTTCAAGGGAGTCCCAACTGATACGTTTGTTAAAAATCAAGCCTTGAAATCCAGTTCTTTGTTCTGCTTTCACAAGAAGAATTTTAGATTCTTCAAATGGGTGAACATCCAGAAGCTTTTCTGTAGCACTTAGGATGCAGCCGATGGACAACTGAGGTCTTTCATGTAAGCCAATAGGGAATCGAGAATTCATCCTTTTCAGTTCTAGGTTTTGCAACCTGCCGTTAACTAGAACTTCATGAGATAAGCTCTTATCCTGATGAACTCCTTTGGCAGAAGTGTGGAGCTGTCAATAACCTAACCAAGTAAAAGAATAACATATGAGTCAGATTACCTCGTGATAACTTAATAGAGTCTCGGAGTTGCAATAAATTTATTCCCGGACATAAAAAAAAGGATATTCCATCCATTTAATAAGGTATGGAAAAAAGAGACAAATATCATCCGTGTTGAAACTTACTTTTGTCCATGATAAGATCGTGAACATGGCTCCCATGACCAGCCAGAAAATTAATGATATCACATACTGCTATATCTCCTTCGTAAGGCACTGGATCTTTCTTTCTTTCTGCTGGGAATAACAATAGAAGCGGATAAAGTTCCCTCTGCATATTCAAGCACATCAGAGAACAAACAATAAAGGAATTTATCTCACACATTGAAAGAATCAAAACAATAATTTCAAACTCAAATACTTTTTGAGATAGCTAGAAAGGCTCGGCAAACTACGTAAATTTATTTGAAAAATAAAATGTGACAATTAGTAAAGAATTCATAAGTGAGAAAAACAATTATTGAAGTAAACATAAAGGAAGTGTTCAGTCCATTTGCATGCTCAAAAATTTATGGTGAAAAAGATATTTCCATATAAATTCCTAACCGATCAAATGCTAGTTGGAAATATGATGTATAAATAGGCGTGAAAAACAGCACACGTAACAAAACCAGCCAAAGTAGCAGGATTCATATAATTAGCTCCAATTCCAATTAGCAAGCATCACAAAAAGGACAATCATTGAAAAAGTACTAAGATAACTTGCACCTGCAGGATAGGTATTATGATCGAACCACAGTCATTTAGTGAGCAATCCATCATATAAATTAGGGGAAGCCTCAATGTGGCATCATCATCAAACTCTGCCACAAATCTAAACAATTATCAGAATCAGCAAATAAAATATATGTATCAGCATGTATAAAGCCATACTATACTGATGAAAAGAAAAGGATGAACCAACAACAAAACTTAGAGGTAAACTGTTTGATATTCATGTATTCTCATAAACAATAACACACACACAATTATGGCAAAAAAAATTACTTAATTTTTATGCTAAAACATAAATGATTCGAAAATCAAATTCCAACAGAAATTAAGTTCGAATATAATAGATAGAGTCAATTATTTTAGTGCTAAGCATAGTTATCAAAAGAACACAGGGCATGTGCTGATGTGCCTATGCCTAAAGTGCAGCTTCCATGCTTAGGTGCACTTTAAAAATTCATGGAGCACTTTAAGAGTGTTTTTACATAGAATTATAAATTCAAGAAAAAATTACACTTCTTGGTTCACCACCCAAAATATTCACAGCATCCTCATATCAGAAGTTGAGAATATTACGCAAGTTGTCCCTCACGGTTCCACATTCACAGTCCTTCAGTGATATATAGATTATATGTCAGATTCTTTCTCTCGCAGTTCACTTTGTCTTCGAAACACAAAACAGAGTTATTCTAATTTTATTGATTTGCATTCTTAAGCTTATACAAGGTTTCTGTTCTTAGGTTTCAGTTAAAGATTTGAATAGATACTAGTCTTTGTTGATGATCAAGTTCTAAAACTATATCTCATCATATTTTAGGTCCGTACAGAAGTATTATGATTGTCATGTGTATATTGTGATGCATAAGGTTGATGCCACGTTTTGGTTTCTTATCAACAAGGTAAAACTTAGTCTTTCTTTCCTCCTCTTTGCTTATCTCCCTTTCAGATTTCCTAACACGGAATAGATTGCATCCATCCTTTCACCAATCAAAATGTCCTCAGTGTAGCCAGTCAACTCGATCATAAATTCTAACACACCATGATGAAACCTCTCGAAAAACCACATTACAGATATAATGACCGCATATAGGATCCAAATTTTTGCCCTCAAAAGCAACTAATAAATCTATACTCGAAGCCAAATGCCAGCTTCTACTATTAACATGAGTTTTAACCCATAACAAATTATTATAAAAGGTTTCAAACATCTGTGTTGATTGAATAGAGATTTAGAACACTTCCAGAACCTTATGTTGTTCAATTTTTTTCCCATCTTCATTCTAGTCATTACAAAATCAATTAATAAATCCACTTTGTCATTAATGGGATTGAACTGGCAATAGATCTTCAAGAAAAGACGAGCATTCTAAAAACAGAAAACTAAGGTAACACTTAGTGGAAATCAACGTAAAAAAAAAAACAGAGATGTAAAAGCAATGAACATTTACCACCTTTCAGTGTCAGCTTTTCCATCCTCAAACCATTTGCCTTCAGCTTTGCATACCCCTTAATTGCTCGATGCAACTCACGAACAACTAGTTCCATCCTTTGGCAAAACCCACACCAACTGTTGCTAAAAAGAACCAATATGTTCCTATCCCATGAACTATCAGAATTCTCAGTATCAGATTTATTACCCAGAACCAGTTTAGCAAAAGTACGGGCTGTTAGTAGAGGAATAGATTCTTTCTCGTGATAATCCAAATTAACAAATGGTGGTCTTGGGGACTCTCTAGGACTAGGAACTGTAGGAACTGATTGTTGGTATGGAGCAAGCTTTCCTCTTAGGAAATTATTAACAAAATCAGATAGCATGGAATAGTTGAAAATTGATCGCTCAGCCAAGACATAATGTTTCTCAGCTATCGGATCGATTATGACAACTGCTGGAATCTTTGTTTGGCCACTTAGAGTTTCAAGGAATCTGGTTTGTCCATCAATAAAGAAGAAAGAAATCCCAAAATATTTTTGTTGTATGGTATCATCTATTTCTAAGAGTCTTGTCTCCTCAACACCCCCATTGTGAACACTATCAGGTGCTATACTCGTAAGCCGACGGATATCCTCAGATATTACGGATGATTGACTGCTTTTATCTAAACATCCTTCATTGCCTTCCAGTGAAACATGCTCGGTACAAGAAGGATCCGATAGCTCCTCGTGCTGCCCATTGGAACTAATAGCTGATATTTGATTTTTGTCTTTATCAAAGGTGTCTTTAATTATGCTTTCCCCAAGGGTTTCCCCCGAAGTTAGATCAGGCTGAACCTCACTAGTTGATGGGAGAGATTCAACGACTTTGACGTCAAAGTCTGTGGATAAAAGCTGAAAGCCCGCATTCTGAGCCAGTGAACTTAACTTTATTTCTTTCTTTCGGTTAAGTGCATAAGTTAACATCTCATGCATTGAGCTACCTTGCAAGTCAGAAACCAAATCTTCCAAAGTAAGTTGCTTCCCGTCCTTCGTAATCATTACAGACATCTTATCCTTGAGAACTAAGGTTTGTGATTCTGGGAAATCTCGGACAAAAGGACGTTTGAGAGTACTCCATGATGCCCTTTTAGTGTCAGTTGTGGACTTGCCAGGCTGGACAGTGGCTAGTCCATGGATATTGTTTGATATCTCATAGTGTTGCACAAACTCTCTAAAAGCATTGAGAGTCCTCTGACACTCGATTCTTATTTGCATCGAGTCAGAAGACCTATCGACAAAAAGAAGCGCTGAAGGCCTTTTTGCAGGTAAAGTTGCCTCAGCTACACCGAAATCATCTTCCAACTGCACAACACCAATAAGATATATATAAGAAAAACAGTAAACTAAGTTTGGAAAAAGGCATATGGGTGGCATAACAAAGAAAAACGAGGTCTGGTTGTCAACATGGTGATTCATATGTTCTTAAGAAAACATCATAGCCAACATGAAACTAAATCAGTAGCCACTAGCCATAAAAAAGGATTGGAAAGGTCAGACAGTGCAAAGTTGATGCTGTCCTTTAATCAGTACATAATAAGAGCACTAAAGAAGCCAAAACTTTGACAAGCATGGCTAAATTACAATTTTATTTGAGGACACCACTAAGGTGTGTGAGAAGACTGATAGTGAAGTTGCACCGGCTCCTGCTAATAGTGAAGGTACAATCAGAGACCAGAGCAACATTAGCAAAGGATGTGATTGTAGAGCTTTCCATTTCAAGAAGATTGGTGATTAAGAATTACTGCTCGAGTGAGACAATGCTTCAAATGAAAGGCCCATAACATGAGCAAACTATTTTAAAACACCAAACCAGCATTCATAAATCTAACATCAAAAGGACCCAAGCATATATCTTGACTATAGATATTAGAACAAAGACAGAGGCATTAAGTTAATGCTTTTTCAGAAAATCTTGCCTCCACAACAGGTAAGGGCTGTTGCAGTAGAGTTCTCAGCTCATCGCCTTCCCTGAGAACCTTTGAACAACTTGGACATCCAGAAAAATACACTGCCGTCAACCATGAATTTGACTCTTCAACTTTTAGCGATGGAAGAAGTGATTTGTCATTAACCAGCGCAAAACGATGCCTCTCATGAGGTATGAAGAACTCCCTAGCAACTACAATGAACTTTTTCAAGAATAATTTAAAATGCTGGAACTCATCTACACTACATGAGGCTCCAGAACGAAATGTCAAATTCTCTGCCTCCTTCATAAGACTATCATTTACAGAGGTAAACTGGCTCAGCCAAGAAAAGCCACTGAATCCGCTGTCGATACCCAAATTGAGCTTGTCATCTACAATTCCCTATTTAAGTTGAATAAGAAGAAAAATTACTAATTAAGCACTTTATTCCTTCTCAAAACGTCTGAATGATGTGAATTAACTAACCACCATCAACCTTTCCATCATTATTCTCTTCTGATGCGGTAACTCCATCATCAGTTCCAAGATCACCTTCAAGAAATATCTTTTCAGCAATTTGTTCAAGGAAATTTAGATACTGATCTAAAAAAAGAATAACATTGATGCTGTAAAATCCAATCAATTTATGGAAGGAACTTTTGCAAACTCCTCAAATAAGTCACGCAATAACTGAAGATAATACCTTAAATATGGTAGATACACATGAGGTATAGAAGCTTAGGCATTAAATATATTTTGATTTGATAACTTTGACACAAACCCAAAAACTATAGAACCGGAGAAAAATTACAAACAAATGAAGGCGAAACATACCTAGATCACTTTCAGCCTTGATATTGCCCTTGGCTAGTAATCTTGGAATCCATCCACAAAATTCTAGGAGAAGAACAGCCTTGTCAGTTGAATCAAGGAAATCATTCAACCCTTCAGGAGAGGTTAAAGATTTTAGAGGAAGTTCTTCAGGTGAAAGTGTCATGACATAATGCACCGAGGACAAAATGCTTTGGACTCGAAGTCTTCCCCTATATTTGTATGGGAAAGCATCATGGTGGTATATTATTGTAATTCCATGACTAGCACCAAGTGAATCTGCCAGTATTCTTTCTGTATTTCTATATAAAACCATAAGCTTCAAGGTGTTGAACCTCAAGTGTTCCCTGGCAACTGCATGAGCTAATTCCATCATAAGGGACCGTGACTCCCCAGACCCTAGGGAAAAATTGAAGTCGCAGCCAATATTCAGAGATAATTCAGGAAAGAATTTAAGCAAACAGAAAATGAGATAAAATCATCATAAAATGCACTGCCAGGAATAGTACAATCAGCAACAATGCACTTTAAAATTTTAAATTGCTAATCTTGTGCCTCATGTTACAGCTCCAAAAGTATTATAACACAAATCACAGCTCGAAAGTTGAAACTAAGATGATCCCACAACTCCTTCTACAACACTGTGAATTTTTTTATAAAGCTGAACTTTCCCCACCAAAGAATGGTCATAATATTTGTTATAGATAGCTACACCAGTAGCAAACTTGGTGTGCACTACCACCTCTGAGGTGGACCATCTGGCTAGTAGCCTAAGCCAAAATTCTTTAAACATAGATTACGTACTTCTTACAAGAGCTAAAAAGCCTTAGACTCGGTGAGCAATTTCGCATAAGGGCTCCTGAGATCTCAAATCAGAAGGCCTCGTTGGATCCCGCGAATCAAACCAGGGCGACCCCGGTAATGTTTCACAACAAAATCATTATAATATCACCAGCATATAATGCTTCACCACTCCATTTTTCACAGGAACAAATTAATCAATCTAAGGTAACTCGGTAATGCAAAACGCTTGTATCAGTCTTTAATTTAACCATCAGGAAAGAAAAAAACGCTTTCATTGTCCCATTATCAATAATGAACAAAGCAGGCATCATAAACCTTGAAACTCAAGCTTCGATATTGGAATTAGTGTGCGTAAGTATAAAAACAGAAAGACAATGTCATACATGGCACGGTGACAATCAGGAGGGCGTGCGGATGAAGGCGAATGTAAGAGGAGTAATTAAATTTACTGATGATCTGCCATTGGACCTCAACGCCGCCGTCAGAAACGCGGCAGTAAACGTGACAGTGGGCGTAAAAAAGAGCAACTGCTAGCAGCAGCAGCAGCAGTCTGCTGTAGGCATACATACGATGTCGTTGGATTGATTATCTTTCTCGAGAAAGAGTTCAGTTTCCAGTGCGATTTATAATAAATCACGAATAAGAAAGATGATTGAATGTTTTGTCAAAAAATAAATGAATTCAATATTTTTTCTGTGATTTATTGTGTTTTGGTTATATATAATGTTCGATACATTTAATTTTTAATAACATATGTCCCCGAATAGAGCAAAATAATTGTCCCTTTAATAATAGACCCATTAAAGCTGTGTCGATGAGTATTAGTAGCAGAACGCCATTTATTTAATAAATTTAAATCAAATTGCCAATTTCGGAACCATTTCGTACAAATTCTAAGCCCGATTCGGCCCCTCAGATTTCCAGATACAACCACATCAAATATGTATACATTTACTAAAATCCTTGTTGTGCTGAAAAATTGATATTTGTTATGTTGGCCTAGTCAGGAAAAAAAAATACATACGTCGGACGACTGGACTCCCCAGTGGCATGAAGTAAAACTGTATTCTCAAACCAACAAATAGAATTAACGTACAAGGGTCAAAGCCAAAATGAAGGAAGAAACACAGACAAGGTACCTGTAATACATGGTTCGATAGAGATCAAAATACGGGGTCAAATTTGAGAACGATCGGACCAAAATGTTAAAGTGAACAATGGAACCAAACTGACTCTAAAAAGAAGTGAAACTTGACAGTTGCATAATGCTTCAGTTTTCAAGATGACAACATATCTAAACCTAAAAAAATTATCTGAAGATCTATGACTTATAAGCCGAAGAACCATTTGCAAGAGAAGCATATAGTTGGATTGAATGTTAATGTCTGACAAACTGTCGTATGTCATCTTCGCCTTTCTTTCCATACGGGTTGCTATAGTTGAATCCATGCCGACTGCCTTCCGCTTTTCGTGTTTTCTTCCGGAACTTCGATGCATTGCTATAAATATTTAAATTTACTTTTGGTGGAAAATTAAAACCAAATGAAGCAGCCACAGCCTGCGAAAAAAGAATCATGTCTAAGAAGATGAATGTGAAGCTTTCAACATAATCACGCATAAATATACGTGGTTATGGAAAGCAAATACGAGATGCTAAATTGCTTGGATCATTCAATCACTGAAACTGAGCAGAGCCTCAAGATGCTTAACTACACATTTGACCTCCAATTCAAATTTGTAGTACATGGATTGAATTATAAGTTCATAACAGAATGATCAGGTGGCTGATATTCCTTAATGTGTTCACTATATCTGGTTTCCATCTTTTTTCTTCGCCTTTTCCAGTTGTAGTTTAGAGTAGGCATTATATAGGATACTAGTAGTATACTACGATGAATCAGACGCAATATCATTGTACAAGATGGGAATTATATGAATATTCTGTAATCCATTTCTTTAGCATCCTAGTAATGCAAACGCATGATATTTTGAGAATTTCAATCTTCATATTGTCAAGGACACTTTCCAGATTCCTTGATCCGAGATTTCCACACTAAAATTTAATCTTTAATGGCCAACGCTAATGCTATCAATTACTCCTACAAAATATATAAGTTGTACAAGATAAGATGCTCCAGCACAAAAACCCAGTACACACCTGAATATCAAGCTGGTGAACATTGAAGATGTCCTTCGTAGAATGGGAATGGTAAGCTAATATGTAAGAGCTATATGCCTCATTAGCTGACTTATTCAAATAATAGTTGTTGGAAATCAACTTTTCCTGCATCCACTAGATACTTACAATTATTTAAATTCCATTCAACTTCAGAAATAAATTCGATGAGACATTTTAGGAATAATGAAATGAAGGCTTGCAAACAAGCAACTACCAGGTGAGACTGAATATTTGCTAGCTTCTTCTGATCAAACTCATACCCTTTGACTGGGACTTCTGCTGCCAGAAATAGCTGGTGAACATATTTTCAGCAAAAAATATAGTAATACAAAATAAAATAGCTCCAAAAAGCTTTCCGTTGTTTTTTATCCAATCAACATCATAAACCTAGTTTAAACAGATGGTATGTCACAAACCTATTTCCTTATATATTACACTATTTCCAACAAAAAAATGTAATTCAAACCTTAGGATATCGAAGAAACTGTAACTCCTCTGGAATTAAGAAAAGCAAGGCATTTCCTCTTGCACCTTCTCCACGAGCAGTTCGACCAACCCTGTGAATGTACTCCTAAAAGTAGTAACAAAAAACCACTAGCTAAGAGATCTAGGGAAGATCCATGGTTATATAGCAAATGTACTTTGTATAGAAAGTTGTTTAGTACCTTAGGCTCCTCTGGAGGATCATACTCCACAATCCAATCGTACCAATACAAAATAGAAAAAAAGCTTCAGTCCAATATCAAATACAAACTAAAAAGAGAGGGGGGGGGGGGGATTTTGATCAAGTAAAACCTCACTTTAACCTTGAAAATGTTGCTTGTTTGTTAAACTTTATAAATTTCTGCAAGTTATGCATATGTTCTGCTCTGAAACGATCGATCAAACAATAACTAAGCCTAAGAGGTACTTTGTCGAAAGAAGAAAGAGGATCGAGATTCTTGAACTTATTTCAGCAACCTCAAACACATTCAAATTGGTACTAATACAACCACTCTCTCCTTTTCAATTTTAATTTTTTCTTTAATTTAGACTCCCAACATTCATCTTCTTATTTTCTCTTCAGTCCTTTATCCATGTTCGGCAGAAATAGTAGGTTGGGTAGTATAGAATAGTGACATGACATACCACTGTGGGGATATCAAGACCTCGAGCTTCTACACCTATACACTATAAGAATCCCTTCTAATTACACCTATCGAATCATGGTAAGAGCGCATAGTAACATTGTCTCATGTAGGGGTGGGTACGGTACGGTATACCGTACCGAACTACGGTACCGTATACCGTACCGTAAATATCGGTATGGAATTTTTCCATACCGATACTGATACCGGAAATGAGGTATACCGCATATTCGGTATACCGAATTTTCGATATGAAAAAGTTCATATCAGTTACCGTACCGACACCGAAAATTTTGTCGGTATACCGAAAAAATGTCGATAGGTATACCAAAAATATTATCGGTATACCGACATTTTTTTTTTTTTTTTTAATTAAATTTTAAAAAAAATAATAAAAAAATTATTTTCGGTATATACCGAAATACCGAAAAAAAATAATTACATACCGATACCGATACCGAAAATTTCGGTACGGAATTTTCGGTATATCGATTTTTTCGGTAATTTCGGTATTTTTTCGGTACGGTATTTCGATATTTCGGTATATTTTCCCAGCCCTAGTCTCATGATTCCCTAGATATTACCAATAGTTTCTGCAAGAACTAGTAGGTTATGACTAGCATACATTACAATTCATTCATCTCATATATCCAGATCGAATATGCAACCATGATATATTGAGAGTTTCATATGAATTCGATAATCATGTGATGTACCTTTGAGTGATCATTGTGGTATCACATGTGCAATTAGGGAAACATTTTACCCTAAAGCACATTTCATACTCTGGCCAGATATTTTATACATTATTAACTCAACAAATCACATAAGATTTTTGTGACAAAGTTCCAAAAATTTAATACGACGATATGCGTTGATACGGTTCCTCTTTGCTTTTGTTTTTTTTTATAAATTTTTTTTCTTTTCCTCGGGATTGCTATGACGATATGATTGAAAATAACCACTCAGATGAGCTCAAAGGCATACTCAGATGCTTTTCTCGGAAAATATGGTTGCTTGAGATCCCTAGAACTGATGTGCTCAGAGTTGTTGAGATGTTGGATTTCATCGGACTAAATGACGAGTTGGTCATTATTGCATATCGTTGTCTAATGTCAGTCATGGGGTTATGGAAGTATTTCATTGATTTATTTTTACGGATTTTGTGTTAACCTTTTTTTGACTTGATAATAGGTCATCCGTTATTTCTTCATCCGCGAGCAAAAAAAAAAGATCTAAATATGATGTTTCGCTTAATATGTTTTGCGCTTTTACAGTTACCAAAGTTATTGTATTTTGCAACTCTAATAGTCGGGTTTAACTTTCTTTGCCAATGTTTTCAATTTTTTTAATATTTCTGTGAGTTTATTTATCAAGATCGTGTTGTGTTCTGTGGTAGGTTACTAGGCTGCGAAAAAAGATACAAAAAACAACTTTAAAGTTTTAGAGATGAATCGAAATACACCAGCAGAGGGTCGGCAACGAATGGAAAAATTAAGCTTCAAGAAATTCATTATCATGACGGATGTTTGTGTATTCGAACTTGTAGATAAAGAGGTGAGTTTGATTTTCTTTGTCAGTAATATTAATTCATTCATTTATGAAATTGGTTCCTAACTTTTGTAGTCTGTAGGTTATTTTGGTGATCAACTATGATCTTCTCGTCCACGCTCGGCATTACGTTCATTGCAACGGGTGGCGCAGGCACTTTTCTAGCCATGTAATTGATTTTCCTTTTTCTTTGTCTCGTTATCCATTTTTGTTACTCTATAGTAGTTGCTCAATGTCCTGAGTCTAACGAACGCTTTTAACGATGATATACAGGTTACTGTGATAAATTTTGTTGGTGAAGATGACAGCAAGATGATCCAATGGATCGAGAAGATCTACAAGATCGAGATTGATCAAATGTCACCAAACGTACATGATGCTACTGTAAGGGACTGATTTTTGTATTTAATGTTTGCAGGAAAATTCATTTGCATTTTGGATACTGTGAGACAATAGAAATGACTTTCAGTTACATTAATACTCTCGATTATGTTCGCCTTTAGAAGCACTTGAAATATGATATGAGGACTTTTCGGGATTTTTGGTCAATCTTTGGCAAGCTACTCTTTTGATATACATGTCCTAATATACATGGTCTGAACAAGCATTTCTAGTATTTGATAGTGTGTACATACAAGATATTAAATTCTTTGATCAACCTATTTGTATGACATGCCTAGTTTGTGAAGGAACACACTTGTCTTGCAAATTAAATTACTACCACAACATACAAACAAGTGTTTGCCAAAAATTCAACGGTTTTGTGGAGCACAAGACAAATATCTAATTCATATGATGCATAGCATAACGTAAACATGTGGTTTTGAAACATCTATGCACAAAGTACACATCAAATAAAACTACATCATCTAATGCAGGGTTCTCGAAAAGTCCTCGTATCATATTTCAAGTGCTTCTAAATGCGAACAGAACTAGGAGTATTAATGTAACTGAGAGTCATTTATATTTTCTCACAGTATCCAAAATGCAAATAAATTTTTCAGCAGAACTTTAAAGCATCATGGTCATTCGATGGCATTTGATCAATCTTGATCTTCTAGATCTTCTCGATCTGTTGGACCATTTTCATGTCCTCTTCACCAACAAAATTTATCACAGTAATCTGTATATCATCGTTAAACGTGTTAGTTAGACCCACGACATTGAGCAACTACTATAAAAGTAACAAAAATGGATAACAAGACAAAGAATGGCTAAAAAAGAGCCCGCGCCACCCAATGCGATGAACGTAATGCCGAGCGTGGACGGGAAGATCATAGTTGATCACCAAAATAACCTACAAAGACTAACAAAAGTTAGAAACGACTTCATAAATGAATGAATTAATATTACTGATAAAGAGAATTAAACTAACTTCCTCATCCACAAGTTCATACGCACAAGCATCCATCGTTATAAGGAATTTCTTGAAGCTTAATTATTCCATTCGTCGCCGACGCTCCTCTACTGGTGTACCGTTCATCTCTAAAATTTTAAAGTTGTTTTTTGCATCTTTTTTAGTGGCCTACTAACCTGCCACAGAACACAGCACAATCTTGATCAATAAAATCACATATATATTAAAAAAAAATTGAAAACATTGGCATAAAAAGTTAAACCTGACTGTTAGAGTTGCGAAATACAATAACTTTGGAGACCGTAAAAGCACGAAACATATCAAGCAAAAGATCATATTTAGGCTTCTCATTTTGCTCGTGGACAAAGAAATGATGGATGCCCTATCATCAAGTCAAAAAATAGTTAACACAATATACATAAAAATAAATCAGGGAAATACTTCCAAAACCTTCGTGACTGACACGGGACAACGATATGCAGGAATGACCAGCACGTCACTCAGTCCGATGAAATCCAGCATCTCAGCAACTCGGGTCACATCAGTTCTAGAGATCATAAGCAATTGGATTTTCCGAGAAAAGCATATGAGCATGCTTTTGAGCTCATCTGATTGGTCATTTTCAATCATATTGTCACAACAATGCTAAGGAAAAGAAAGCAAAAAAAATTATAAAAAAACAAACAAAAACAAAGCGGAACTATATCAGTGCATATCTTAGTATTAAATTTTTGGAACTCTTTCACAAAAAACTTATGTGATTTGATGAGTTATTAGTACATGAAATTTCTATCCAGAGTATGAGATGTGCTTTAGGGTAAAATGGTTCTCTACTTGCACATGTGATACCACTGTGATCATTCAAAGATACATCACATAATTATCGAATTCATATGCAACTCTCGATATACCAATGGTTGTAGATTCGATCGTGATATATGAAATGAAGGGACTGTAATGTATGTTGACCATAACCTGCTAGTTCTTGCAGGCACTATCGGTAATACATAGGGAATCATGAGACGATGTTATTAGCGCTTTTACCATGATTCAATAGTTTCGATCAAAAAAGATTTCTAACGTTCTTATGATCAATGAGTTGATACATAGAATGAAGATAATTAAGGGTAAGGCCATATAAAAGACATATTTTTTCTCGAGTCACACGAGTTGTGAACCCACAACTAGTTGTTTCCCCAAAAATTTGAGTCAGTGGATAGTTGACTTTGACTAATTGACTTTGAAACAACTCGATTTATTTTCAATTTTAGGTCCAGGATCTTGCTTGATTATCATTTCAAAAGTCCCCTGTAATCATCGACGTGGATGATGGAAGGAAGATGACATACCAACATAATTTATTTTTTCTTATCTTTGCTCTCCCAACATCCTTGATTTCATTTATTACAAAATATGACAATAATTGGTACAGGTAACCAATGAAGGGTTGCGACAAGGATTCTGTGTCATCCCAAGTGCTAAAAACTTTGACAAGCATGGCTAAATTACAATTTTATTTGAGGATACCACTAAGGTGTGTGAGAAGACTAACAGTGAAGTTGCACCGGCTCTTGCTAATAGTGAAGGTAGATACACCCTCCTGACTTTTTTGTTTCAACCACTTCCCAAAACCCAAAAAAAAATCCTGCAGATCATGTGGAAAATCATCCCCAGAGTTGTGTTTTCACCGTCTGATCGTTTATAAGGGATGTCAGAAACAGGACGAGAATATTAGTTGGTGAAAGGATATTGGAGATATAATAACTGCACTACAAATAAAATGTGATTATGTGAACAAAACTTATTTTGTTTTTCCTTCTACGCATAGTACTCTAAATGGAGTTTAAGAAGTAATAGTTTTACCAATCAAGTGGAGAAATTTTGTTGGAGGTCTATCGCCATTGTGGTGAAAAAATTTATATGATAAGGCAATGGTCACTATGTTTTTAGGAATCTACAATCAGAGACCAAAGCAACATTTGCAAAGGATGTGATTATAGAGCTTTCCATTTCAAGAAGGTTGATGATTAAGAATTACTGCTCGAGTGAGACAATGCTTCAAATGAAAAGCCATAACATGAGCAAACCATGTTAAAACACCAAACCAGCATTCATAAATCTAACATCAACAGGACACCAAGCATAAATCATGAATATAGATATTAGAAAAAAGACAGAGGCATTAAGTAAAAGCTTTTTCAAAAAATCTTGCTTCCAAAAACAGGTAAGGGGTGTTGCATTATAGTTCTCAGCTCATCGCCTTCTCTGAGAACCTTTGAACAACTTGGACATCCAGAAAAATACACTGCCGTCAACCATAAATTTGACTCTTCAACTTTTGGCGATGGAACAAGTGATTTGTCATTAACCAGCGCAAAACGATGCCTTTCACGAGGTATGAAGAACTCCCTAGCAAATACAATGAACTTTTTCAAGAACAATTTAAAATGCTGGAACTCATCTACACTACAGGAGGCTCCAGAACGAAATGTCAAATTCTCTGCCTCCTTCATAAGACTATCATTTACAGAGGTAAACTGGCTCAGCCAAGAAAAACCACTGAATCCGCTGTCCATACCCAAATTGAGCTCGTCATCTACAATTCACTATTTAAGTTGAATCAGAAGAGAAATTACTAATTAAGCACATTGTTCCCTCTAAAAACGTCTGAATGATGTGAATTTACTAACCACCATCCACCTTTCCGTCATTATTCTCTTCTGATGCCGGAATTCCATCATCAGTTCCAAGATTACCTTCAAGAAATGTCTTTTCAGCAATTTGTGCAAGGAAATTTAGATACTTCTCTAAAAAAGGATAACATTGATGACGTAAAATCCAATCAATTTAAGGAAGGAACTTTTGCAAACTCCTCAAATAAGTCACGCAATAAATGAAGATAATACCTTAAATAAGGTAGATACGCGTGAGGTATAGAAGCTTAGCCGTTTAATATATTTTGATTTGATAACGTTGACACAAACCCAAAAACTATAGAACCGAAGAAAAATCACAAACAAATGAAGGCGAAACATACCTAGATCACTTTCAGCCTTGATATTGCCCTTGGCTAGTAATCTTGGAATCCATCCACAAAATTCTAGGAGAAGAACAGCCTTATCAGTTGAATCAAGGGAATCATTCAACCCTTCAGGAGTGGTTAAAGATTTTAGCGGAAGTTCATCAGGTGAAAGTGTCCTGACAAAAAGCACCGAGGACAAAAAAAATTTCTTGTAAAATTTGGAGTTAGTAAAACAGTTTATTATTAATGTAATCATGAAATTAAATATTTTGTTATTTTTTAAAAATTGATCAAATAAAATAAAAATTAATATGAAATTGTTTGAGAAGAGTTATTTTATTTTAAAAAAAAAAAAAAAAACAGTGCTCACAAAGTGTGTAGTTGATCAAATAAACTAAAATTAACATGAAATTGTTTGAGAAGATTAGTTTTATTTAAAAGAGGAGTAGTGCTCACACACACACATATATATACTATATTATTAAAGAAGAGACCTTTAGAGTAACTAACTTTTGGTTTCATGATCTGTTTTATTAATTATATATATCAATAAAGTGTTAAAAAATTAATGTAAGTCACATGTAGTTTAGCGGATAAAATATTTGTTTTGTATCCATGAGGTTGTAGGTTCAATTCTTACTTAGTTTTTTTTATTTTTTTTTTATTTATTTTTTTAATTCATATATCAAAATTACAGTGTAGTCACTCACTATTTCTTATAATTATATTTTGATCTTCATTTAAATATAAACCACATAAATTATAAAAAATATCGTACAAGCACGCAACACAATTGGTACCAGACTTGTGCTAAGTATCTATATGTCCAGGAGATCTTAGGTTCGAGTCTGGGGATGCACAAACTCCAGTGCCTGGGCTGGAGGAGTCATTGAGTAATGCTACCATGGGATAACCGACTGCGTCGGTGTACTAGTATATATAAATGTTCTTCAAAAAATAGATGAATCGAATATTTTATCTTGGTTGGTTTATTGTGTTTTGTTTATTTATAATGTTTCATAAATTTAATTTTTAATAATTTGTCACCAAATAGAGCAAAGGAATGTGTCCCTTTGATAATAGACCCATTAAAGTGTCCGTGAGGATTAGTAGATGGATGTCATTTATTTAATAAATTTAAATCAAATTGTCAATTCTGGAAGCATTTAGTACGTAGTCTGAGCCCGATTCAGCACCTCCGATTTCGAGATACAACCACATGAAATGCGTATAGATTTTCTTAAACCCTTATTGTGCTGAAAAATTGATATTTGTCATGTTGACCAAGTCAGAAAAAAGAATGCCCAAGTCAGACGACTGGACTCCCCAGTGCCATCAAGTAAAATTGTATTCTCAAACCAACAAAATAGAATTCGCGTACAAGGGCGCAATGAAGGAAGAAATACAGACAAGGTAGCTGGAATACATATTGGATAGAGATCAAAATCGCACTCGCACGGGGCCAAATTATATTGCTTGAGAACGATTGGCCAAATGGTTAAAGTGAACAACGGAACCAACCTGACTCTAAAAAGAAGTGAAACTTGACAGTTGCATAATGCTTCAGTTTTCAAGATGACAACATATCTAAACCTACAAAAATTATCTTAAGATCTACGACTTCAAAACCGAAGAGCCGTTTGCAAGAGAAGCATATAGTTGGATTGAATGTTAATGTCTGACAAACTGTCGTATGTCATCTCTGTCTTTCTTTCCAAACGGGTTGCTCTCGTTGAATCCGTGCCGACTGCCTTCCGCATTTCGTGTTTTTTTCCTGAACTTGGATGCGTTGCTATCAATGTTTAAATTTACTTTTGGAGGAGAATTAAAACCAAATGAAGCAGCCACAGCCTGCAAAAAAAGAATCATATATTCATATGTAAGAAGATGAATGTGAAGCCTTCAACATGATCACGCATAAATATTCGTGGTTATGGAAAGCAAACACGAGATGCTAAATTGCTTGGATCATTCAATCACTGAAACTGAGCAGAGCCTCAAGAAGCTCAACTACACATTTGACCTCCAATTCAAATTTGCAGTACATGGACTGAATTATAAGTTCATTGCAGAATGATCAGGTGGCTGACATTCCTTAATGTGTTCACTATTTCTGGTTTCCATCTTTTTTCTTCGCCTTTTCCAGTTGTAGTTTAGAGTTGGCATTACATAGGATACTAGTAGTATACTACGATGAATTTCATCAGAAGCAATATCATTTTACAATATGGGAATTATATGAATATTCCGTAATCCATTTCTCTAGCATTCTAGTAATGCAAACGCATGTTATTTTGAGAATTTCAATCTTTATATTGTCAAGGACACTATCCAGATTCCTTGATCCGAGATTTCCACACTAAAATTTAATCTTTAATGGCCAACGCTAATGCTATCAATTACTCCTACAAAATATATAAGTTGTACAAGATAAGATGCTCCAGCACAAAAACCCAGTACACACCTGAAGATCAAGCTGGTGAACATTGAAGATGTCCTTCATAGAATGGGAATTGTAAGCTAATATGTAAGATCTATATGCATCTTTAGCTGACTTGTTCAAATAATAGTTGTTGGAAATCAACTTTTCCTGCATCCATTAGATACTTGCAATTATTTAAATTCCATTTAACTTCAGAAATAAATTTGATGAGACATTTTAGGAATAATGAAATGAAGGCTTGTAAGCAACTACCAGGTGAGACTGAATATTTGCTAGCTTCTTCTGATCAAACTCATACTCTTTGACTGGGACTTTTGCAGCCTGAGATAGCCGGTGAAGATATTTTCAACAAAGAAAAGATAGTAAGACAAAATAAAATAGCTCCAAAAGACTTTCCTTTGTTTTTTATCCAATCAACATCATAAACCTAGCTCAAACAGAGTATGTCACAAACCTATTTCCTTATATATTACAATATTTCCAATAAAAAATGTCATTCAAACCTTAAGATATCGAAGAAACTGTAACTCCTCTGGAATCAAGAAAAGCAAGGCATTTCCTTTTGCACCTTCCCCGCGAGCGGTTCGACCAACTCTGTGAATGTACTCCTAAAAGTAGCAACAGAAAACCACTAGCTAAGAGATCTAAGGAACACCCAAGATTAAATGGCAAATGTACTTGGTATAGAAAGTTTTTTAGTACCTTAGGCTCATCTGGAGGATCAAACTGCACAATCCAATCCTACCAATACAAATAGACAAAAACCTTCAGTTCAAAATCAAATACAAACTAGAAAGAGGGGGGGCGAAACCCTGATCGAGTAAAACCTCACATTAACCTTGAAAATGTTTCTTGTTTGTTAGACTTTATAAATTTCTGCAAGTTATGCATTTGTTCTGCACTGAAACAATCAATCAAACAATAACTAAGGCTAAGAGGTAATTTGTTGAAAGAAGAAAGAGGATCACGATTCTTGAACTCTTTTCAACAACCTTGTAAACATTGAATACTAAGACAACCACTCTCTCCTTTTCAATTTCAATTTTTTCCTCACTTTATACTCCCAACATTCATCTGCTTATTTTCTCTGCAGTCCTTTATTACTATTCGGCAGAAATAGTAGGTTTAGTATAGCGACATGACATACCACTGCAGGGATATCCAGACCACGAGCAGCTACATCTGTACACAGTAAGATTCCCTTCTCGGCTTTGCAAAAATCAAAAAAAGTAGAGGTTCGCTTCTGCTGCTTTTGCTTGCCATGGATGTCAAGACAATCTATCTGAATATATCTAAGAAGTTCCGAGTGGAATTTGACAGAATTACATGATGAGAAAAAAACCATTATTTTCTTTGACAGGTTCCTCTTTAAGAATGAATATAGAAGACTAAATCTCTTAGCACTTGGGATGACACAGAATCCTTGTTGCAACCCTTCATTGGTCACCTGTACCAATTATTGTCATATTTGGTAATGAATAAAATCAAGGCTATTGGCAGAGCAAAGATAATAAAAATAAAAATATGTTGATATACCCTCTTTCTTCCATCATCCACGTCGATGATAACAGGGGACGTTTGAAATGATAATCGTGCAAGATCCTGGACCTAAAATTGAAAATAAATTTCCTTTTAAGTCCTGACAATATGTCAAAAGCTCTTTTGAGGTAGGAGTCAAAATGTTTCCGAAGCTTATGCAAACCAAACAAATCTTATTTTTCATGCCAGTTCCAAAATCAATTTTTTTTAACATTTCTAAAATAAACAGACAATCTTCCTCTAGCAGAAAGAAATATTTATACCTTATTCGTTTGTGTAGCAGAGAAAAGAGCTGTCTGTCTTGCCTGCATGATAAGTAGTTTGTCATTTAAATACACGAATGAAGGACAATGCTGAAGTGTTCCAGAAACAATTACTGTACTAGTTACCTAGTAGTTGCCTCCGCGCGTAAAAAGAACATAAAATTTTTACACAATTTCTAAGCCCAAATGTACAACAGTTTGCAAACATAATTTGAATTATTGCAATCCCATGATATAATAGAACCTAAAACTTAAAAAATTTGGTAAGAGAAGAAAATTTAATGTTTATATTCTTTGAACATGCTAAGTGGGAAAAGGGCTGACAACAACTAACTTAAATCTCTAAAGCGAGTGAAAACGCAATTTTAGAAACAAATAAGTCTGTCAACCTCATTGGCATAGATACCTTCGGCAAGATTTTAATGATTTGCTTCATTTCTTCTTCAAAATTAGCTTCTAAAATCCTGTCAGCTTCATCAATCACAAGGCACTGCAAATCCAACAAATAAAGTTAAAGGTTAAAACACTAGTAAAGAAAGAGTGTTATTGTGACGGTGTTAGGTTGTGTATTTTGGGCTTTCTCATTTTGTGGGGAGGCAGGGCAGTGGGGATCATGGGGATCCAAATTATAGGCGTGCCCTTGAAAAAGATCATATAGAGAATGAAACTTTTCTCAAAGAATGTCATATCATCATTTCATTTTTTCAATTAATCAACACAGTTTAGAGTTGTTCAAAATTCAAAGCGTGTGAGTTATTTCACATGCTCACAAATGTGCTGATAAACTACAACTAATCCAATAAAAATATATAATCCCAAGGACTAGTCGATAAAAAATTGGGACAGCAAGAAGTTAAAAATCTCCCAATTTCAAGACATGAATCTTTTGATTAAATCTCATGGAGAGTTCGATCTTGGCTCGGGATGAACGCTGGCCCACTGTATTCCGGAAGCTCATAGTATTGATCCTGATAAACCCCAAAAAGTCCTAATGTGTGCTCATTAACAACAGAAAAACAGAACCTTCAAGAATCATAGTTGAATTAACTCAAAATGGCACACAGCTCACCGGACGCCCCAAGAGGAAAGACAAACACAAATCAATCATCAGTTACCAGTGGAAAGTTTTTTGTTATTTTTTGTGATATAGGAAACTAGATTATATTAATAAAGGCTTTTAATTACAAAAAACGGACTAGAGGTCCACACATGATAGGAAAGTTTTTTGTTACTTAACCAAGAGAATTTCTGGCACCTGAGACATGATTTTGCGACTGATATTCTAAAGATTACGAGGGCCTCTTCCAATTAGTTCATTCTAGCAAGAATCCAATGTGCAAGTTTGTCATCATTAATTTGAATTAGATTAGCAAAACTGAATCAAATGGTTAGCATTTTGAAAATCTCTGTGTTAGAGAGAGCATAAAATGCAGGCCGATAAAAAGAAAAAGTGCTCCAACTATTCTGATAGAAGAACAGACAAACATGGATAGGACGACTATGCTTACAATGTGAGAAACAACAATCAAGTAACAACTATTTAAAGGGAAAATAGTACCTTTAGGTTTTTATAGATAAAACCTTTAGTATTTTGAAGGTGGTCAAGAAGTCGACCAGGAGTTCCCACAAGAAGATTCACTCCTTTGACGATACGCTCGGCTTCCCCTCTTCGCGCTGCACCACCAATAACTAAACCAAGTGTCTGTGAATGATACTTCAGAAGGTCATTTGCCACGGCATGTGTCTGCATTATTGAGCCGAATAATAATGCAGAATATCAAATATATTAGTATAAAGAATTTAAGTATCACAAACTCTGAGATGCAGATATTCCTTTTCAACTGATCATAATTGAGATGTTTCAGGAAAACTGAGAACCTGCTGCAAAGCAACATCGATAGAACTGTTCCAGGAAACTTAACTGGGAAACTCAATTTCTTATAAAAAAAACATATATTCACATATAAGAAATGAATGAAATCCATAACAAGTAACGCACAATCTCTTGCATTAACTGTGTAAATACTCAACTGCAACATATCAAAACAAAAAATTAAAAACAAATAAAACAGCATGTGTACCTGTATGGCCAACTCTCTAGTTGGACAAATGACAACAACACCAGTTCCATTTCGAGGTGTAAAGTGGATATGATGCAACAATTCAACAGCTGGTACCAAAAAGGCAAGGGTTTTCCCCGAACCTGTCCTTGCAGCTCCTAGAATGTCTTTGCCTTCCAAAAGTCGAGGTATTGCTCTTGCTTGGATCTTCATTTGATTTGAAAACAATAAACAAACAAAAATTCAGTAGTAAAAATGGTGATGCTTGATATCTGATAATTTGATAACTAGAAGAGCGAAGTATTAGATTTGGGATTAAAAAATTGATATATAGAAATTTAAATGACTAATCATCATAAACTGAAGAAGTGGGGTACCAAAAGTTTCATAAACCTCTCAACCAACCCAATCGATTTCACCCACAATCAATCAATTTAGGAAAGCTAGATATTAAATTATTTGTGGAACTTCAAGACCAAATGTTCAGGATAATTCTATTATTCCGGTATATAATTCAGCTTAACAAGGGATACTTGTGACCAACTATAAAATATTTTCCATTACATTCAGCATTTCCACTTTACATTTCATGCTATCCATTTCTATCTAAACAGGCAGATCCTTTATACCGTTTATCAAGAGGAAGATTTAGGAATTTGAAGCATCTTTGCTAAAACCCTGCAATTTTTCACCTGTAAGTTAGCATTTGAGAGGTTACTGTCTATCTTGCGTACGCTCACTCCTGATTTATCAAGATCATGACCCAAAACAATGTGCACCATAAATAATTTAACTTCAAAATTAAGCTCTATTATTAGTCTAGGAACCAGGAAACTAGGAAACAAGAATTTTGTCGCTCCAAAGATAGCAAACAATTATATAAAATCATCGGTAAAAGGAGTGGCTCCCAAGATTAAATTTGGCACCTGAGTCATATACTTGAAACCTAAATCTTTGATAGCATTAATGGTGGGTTCTGAGAGTGTCATGTCCACAAACGCCTCCGTGCTCATAATCCCAGATCCACTCTTCAACCGTCCCCCCAAACCAACCTCCTCCTCCACCTCCTCCTTTTCTCCCTCACCCTGTTTTTCTTCATTTCTCTTCACCTTCTTCTCCTTTTTTTCCTTATAACCTAGTGCCTCTTGTTCTCCCTGTTCTGCCTGAGCAGATACTTCTGCCACAACTTCTGTGTGGGGTTGTGGAGTTGCTCCTGTATTCTTTCTGTCTCTCTTTCTTTTTCTATTTTTGCTTATGGGATCCATGGCTATATTTTCAGAGGCTTCTACAGTTGTGTTTTCTTCAATATCTGCCGTTACTCGTTGCTGAGTTTGCAGAGCTTCTTCGCAGAAGAGAAACACACAGGTCCGAGGCTAGATATCGCTGCCGGGGGAGGATGCATTTTCAGCAAGTGAAATCAAATAAGAGTTTTCAAATGCTTAATTAATCATGTAAACAGATTTCAACTTAAACTTACTAATTTTCAATACTTGAAAAAAAAACTAAAAATTTAAGCTCAAAGTGTACTGTTGGCTTTTGAAACACAGAATTGAACTCTAAGAATTTAATCCTTATTAAAATTCAAATTAAAATCCACAGACAAATCTTAGATTCAAAGCATAACCCAAAAAATCAACACAGGTATAAAATTTTAAAGATCATATTTCAACGCCCAAATACTTTATTTCCTAATGCTTATAACATTCTACATCCGAAAACAAATTAGAAATCGGGCCTCGAATCAAATAATGAAGCGTGAATGTCTTATATCACCGAAGAGACGCTCGATTCTTCGACTTCCCGCGTTAATCTTGCTCCAAAATCGCAAATGTCGTTACCTGAAAACTTGGTTTAAACTTTGAAGGCAGCTGCAGTAACGATGTCTGGAGCTTTGTTTCAGCTTCAACGGCTGTCAGGGCGAAGTTTTTTCTGAGGTTTAGCTGATATGGGTCACTTTTTGACCCATTTTACTTTGTAAACGGGTTTTGTATCGGCCCGTTTGGTTTTTGAATGAATCGGCCCATTTTGGAGTTTCATTATGCCAAATAGTGTTTTTTTTAAAGTATTTATTCCCACATATTTATTATTTTTATGAAAAAATAACAAATAGAAATATTAAAAAGAATTCAAACAAACATCCAAAGTTTTATTAATTTTAAACAATATAAAAATAAATATATTTATTAAATTATAATATAAAATAAAACTTTAAATTAAATCTACATTATTTATAATACATGAGGAGTTTAAAATAATTATTTTTAGAGTCGTGATATAATTTTTTATAAATAAAAAATACTCTTACTTTAATTAATTTATCTTAATCATTATAGGAGGTGATAGACCTTTGAAATATATGTGTATAACACTAGATTTTATCAGTGTTCTAAAAAACCTGTTTAAGCGCGCTTAAGTTAGATGCTCGGCAAAAACGTCCCGCTTCGGAGAAAGCGGAAAAAAGCGGTCAAACCGAATTAAGCGTAATTAAAGCGTTTAATTAAGCGTACTTAAGCACAATTAATCACATCTATTTATTTTTTAATTTTTTTATTTTGAAGGTATGTCTTTTTATTTTAAAATAATAAATTAGGTTTATAATTTAGATGTTTATATTTTAATTTTAATTATGATTAAGCGTGTCTGATAATGATTTGACAAATATTTAACATTTTTAATGTGATCTAGTTGCAAAAACAAATAAAGATTGTAATTATGAGATTTTTATGCTTCTATAAATATGAAAATTAATGCATCAAACTTAAATTTATCATATTTATGTATCATTTTATCTATTTATTTGTTTGAGATAATTACAATTACACTAAAAATAAAAAACGCTTTTTCACGTTTAAGTCTGTGCTAATCTCGCTTAAGCTTGAAAAGCTTGAAGCTCGAAATCCACGCTTCGGGACGCTTCACGCTTTTTAGAACCTTGGATTTTATTACTCCATATTTTATTAATTATATTCATACTTCATTTTTATTTTAAATATTTTTAAGGCCAATACACGAAATTTATAAAAATAATAATTAAAACCAAAAATAATTAGTGAAAATTTATATCTATTAAATATTTTTTATTTAAACGAAAACGTTTATCATTATTCAATGAATATTATAAAATTTAATTTCGATTTTTTAATTCGATGAAGATATTTCATTGATATTTCGATAATTTAAAGAAATCGCCACACTAGTAAAGCGAGAAGACAATAGTACCCTCGTTATCATGTATGTAAGTCAGTCAATCATTAACTGATTTTACTAAAATGGCCTCTCTCTTTTAATACGTAGCTGACTCTAGTTCACGGGTCGCTTTCGTTCCGCGCAAAGATCGGTTAGCTTAGGCCTTAGCCCTCTAAAATTTCGGATACAAAAAGAAAAAGGGTGTTGGGATTCTGGGAAGGATTACTATGGCTGGTCATCCCGAGGATTTAGACCAGCTTCTGGATAGTAAGAAGAAGAACTAACCATTTTATATTTTTTTTTGGTTTCATGTGTGTTTATTCTATCCACAGAATACAAGTGACGTTTTTTCAAACGTTTTGCAGGCGCTTTGGATGATTTCCAGAACCTTAATGTCACCTCTTATGCTCAAAGGTAGGTTTTTTTAAATTCTTTGAAAGGGTGCGTTTTCTTTTTTGTGTACTGGTATTTGTTGTTTTAAATTTATTGATTTCGTGGGTGTGTATTTTTTTTAAACATGTGGAGTTGTGATTTATGGTAGTGGCAACCTTGGAGAAAACAAGAAAGAAAGTTTATCTTCATTATCCGGTGCCAATGTTCGAGGATTGGGATTGGGCTTGCCGGATTTGAAGGTCAAGAAAAAGGGTAAGCAAAAGGTGCCATCAAAGCAAGAATCACACGTTACGGAGGCGCTTGATAAGCTAAGAAAGCAAACCAGGGAAGCTGTCAGAGGATTGGAATCGGTGACTGGACCAAAACAACAAATGGGTGCTGATAATTTGGGAGGTGATGCAATGCTAGAAGATTGGGTTAAGCAATTCGAGGAACTTGCTGGTTCTCAGGTTGGTGTTCTTTACTAAATATCCAGGAGTTCACGGGTTCTTGGTTTTCACATGTCTTGTTTTAACCTGATGTTTTGGTACGCTAAATGCATTATATGTTCTAAAATCTTATTCTACTTGACATGGTTCTTGAATTTAGCATGGTCCTTGAAGGTTTCCTGATGTGTCGAGAATAGTTTGCTCTTTAAGGTAGTTTCTTCTGGAAAATTTCTTGTTTACTAGTACTCTAGGGATAATTATTTGCCTTTTGCTTTCAATGAAAGTGAAAGTATTGATAATGCAAATTTCTTTATTTCCTTATAAAAGTAATCTAGGTAATGAGGTAATCTAACTCGTGCTTTTTGAAATTTTTATTCAAGCATCATCTTTCTTAGTATTTCTACAAGAAAATTGAGTTTCTTTTGGCCTTTCACTAGTCACAAACTCCATCTGCTGTTTTGCTTGGTATTATGATAACTAGAAAGAGGTAGGACTGTTTCGTGATCAAATAAGGACAGCATATCCAAACCTTTGGTTTGCGAATTTTTATGATTCCATCACGTGTATTATAACATCGAAATGGTGAAAGTCTGATGGAGACCATATGCTTCCCATTAAAGATTACAGAATAACTTACTAGCCTAACATGCTGTATTATAAATTTGTTTTTTGGTTAACCTAAGAAGTACTTCAATCATAATTTCTTGTGTTCATGCTTGGCAAATACGACCCATCCATTTTTAATCATGGAAGTTGTGAAGGGACAGAGTTTCTTCTTGTCGGAATTAGAAATGAGAATGTGATATGCTATTTACATATCAACATCTGCAATTTAGTTCACTTTGCTCTTTGTTTTTAATATTATGTGAAACTAAATGTCACGTCACTTCAAGTAAGAACACTTTATATAACATGTTATCATTGCACTTCATCTTATTATTAGTTTTGTGATGTGGTAGAGCTTAGGGTACCACTTCCAGAGTGGAATCTCATTCTTGACAGTTAAGAGTGTTGCTATTTTGAAGTGAGCAAATAAAGTTTATAATCAGAAGGCAATCGTTCAATAAGAAATACTGTTTGAATCCACACTCAATGTAGCACCACGAGTCGGGGGCGAACCAAGCAAGATAGATTAAGCAGTTAAGCAAATTGTTTTTGAAAATATGCTTTGCATTTTCTGTTTTTGTCCATATAATTATTTCCTTGTCCTTCCCGACATCCTAATGACTTTGTTTTTGCTCCGTTATCTAATTCTTCGGGCACATGATCTGGTGGTCGGTGAGGATGGTGATTGGTATCTTGTCCATCGTATTTGAGTGCAATGTATCTCTGTTCTGTATAATGCTCCAATCAAAGTGACAAATCATATATTTGGCTCACAATTGCAGGACATGGATTCGATCATGGAGACGATGATGCAACAACTTCTGTCCAAGGAAATTCTTCACGAACCTATGAAAGAGATTGGAGAACGTTATCCAATATGGTTGGAAGAGAATAAAGCTAAACTAACTAATGAGGAGTATGCATGTTATTCCCACCAGTATGAACTTATAAAAGATCTAAACCAAGTTTATGCGTCTGATCCCAACAACTTCAACAAGATTGTGGAGCTGATGCAGAAAATGCAAGAATGTGGCCAACCACCTAATGATATAGTGCAAGAGCTCGCTCCAGAATTTGATTTATCAAATCTTGGACAATTGTAAGTTCATCTGACCTTGTTAGTGTAGTTTATAATACTTACTCCAACTCCCTGCAAGCCGGTGCTATGTTTCTCATGGAACCTATCCTGTGATAATGAGAGTGGTTTAACTCTTTTCGGATTTTCTAAAGTCATTAGAATTCATGCATCTCTGTGTTTGTCGTGGCTACAGACTGTAGTTTGTATGAAAATGTGGTACGTAAAAACAAAACTCATGATTCAATATCATCTTTCGGTTTCTTCTCTGTTTTCGCATGCGGGTATAGCTGATGAAAAATTTCACGCATTCTTGCGCAGGTCTCCTGAGATGTTCGAGTCCCAACAGAATTGTTGTATTATGTGAGGTACTTCATGATGAAAATCGCATGCTTTTCTTGTTGTCCTATCATTGTCATTGTGGAGAGAATGCCAAGCAACTAAGTAGATGGTTGGCACATAGTTATAATGTTCTGTAATTTGGTTTGATCAAAACATCAAACGCTACTCTATTAATCCCTTTTATTTAGCATTCAATACAAAAGTTCTGATTCATGAATTTGTTAATATGGCGAAGAATTGTTTTAGCTGATTCATTATTTGGTAAAACAAGTGGGGGCAGTCTTGTGTTGGTTAAAAAGAAGGTGAATGTTGAGATCTGTATATTTAAATACATTCGCATTCATGTTGTTGCTCAACCATGTTGACACTAACTTCGCCTCGGAGTTGTGGTTGCTGCTAAGATACCCTGTCACGCTGCTAAGATACCCTGTCACGCTGCAATTATTGGGACACATAGTAAAACCCCAAAGTTGCGTATAAAATTGGATGTGGGAAGTTGAAATTATCTTTGGAATTGGAAGTACTTTCTAGTCAAAACCGCAGAATGGATTTGGGTTACTGGTAATTTCGTTATATCGAGTGGAAATATATTAGCAGAATACAATCAATTAAATAACAGACGAGACTTCTTTGCAAGACAGGTAATTTGATTATATTGTTTTTCCACTCGTGTAACTTGAGAAACTCTCCGACCTGTTCTGCATGTTGCGACTTCAGCCATGAAAAATCGAATCAATACAAAGGTTTTATATACGTCAGTTCACAGCAAGATTGATTCTCGATACATGATTATCATCTGTAAATCAATCTGATCAATCAATCACAAAATTCGCGATTCTATGCTGATCAATTGACTGGATAGCACTTGCTTCTTGAACGCTAATAGATGTATAAAGCTAGCTAAGGGCGCAGCAAAATGGGGGCATGAACATTCTCGACCATAATCCCCATCTCCTCTTAACTCCATAGAGAATGAAATTGAGTACATCAGTCTCAGTACAACTTGTTGAAACCAGAGGGTGACGCATTATCCCCAAGTCTAGGCAGGAACGCTTCCCTTTCAAGAGAAATTTGAAGGTATGACATAATCTTAGAAAACGACATCCATAGAATCGGTGAGCAGCAAAACGAGTAGGCGAATACCGAAAGTGCCCTCACAACACCATCAGGATACCAAGGGTAAGCCATTACAATTAGGGTTCCCAAGATTTCAATCCATGGCACTAATACGGGAAGCATTGGTAGAAGAAAAGCGTTGGTTGCAATGCAAGAAAGTGAGAAGGCACCGAGCAAATAGAGACTCCAGCCAATAACGGGGTGAATAGTGTGGGGTATTAAGAAGAAAGGGACAATATATGCAGCAAGAATGGACCATACGGCAATCAATTTGTAGCCCATTTGTATGAAGAAGATGCTCTTTTCTTCTCGACGATAACATAACTTGGATAAATTGGGTCGCGCTACACGAGCCACAGCCATTATTCCTATGTAGAATACAGCTTCGATGAATACTATAGGCATTTCTGCACCGTACCTGTTGGAAAGCGATAAATCAACAGATTAGAGATCATGTTACATATTAATCAAGACCATGTTGGCAAAAGAGATGCACGCTTTATCAAGAATGCAGAGCCACAGATGATAAAGAATTTGAAAATAACCAACGTCAACAGCAAGAACGCCAAGGATAGAACCACAAGGAGCACGGTCCCCCCTTTCTTGAAGGAAAAGAAAAACAATTTTGGTACTTAATGTAAAGATTTTTTATATCATCATATCAAACTCCTCATTCTCTCACTGAGAAGTCATGTACATGTAACTGTACGTTTTTGTCAAGGTTTCGGAAAAGCCATACCCTAAAGTTTGAAGCCGTTGCTTATGCCATTGGAGTCCCAGAGGTAGAACTGGCCACGACCACCAATACCATGGTTTCAACCATGGAGCACCAGGAAAGGTGACAACACTGTTAGGTCCACAGGGTACACTCCACCGGAGCCTAAGATCTAGAGCCAAATAGCGACATGATATTAATAAGATACTAGAAAACATGATCATGAATGTGCAAAATCATCAAAAAGTAAAGATCTTGACGTGCTTACAATAATAAGAAGCATCCATTTGGTAGCCTAGAGGAAGTCTATATGTTCCTTCAAGCTTTGTTCCATTTGAAGAAGGATTAAACATTGGCCGATCTAGTAAATCAAGGAAGTAACTTCCAATAAAACCTTGGTCTGCACCATCGGGGTTACTTCTCTCTTTCTCCAACTCATGAATCATATCATTGAACACCGTCACCGATGGCTGCAGTAATCACACATGAATTTTCACCGAGAAATCAATTATTTGCTACCCTGATTATCTAAACTTACATACTTACGGTAAAATAGACAAATTTTCTCTAAACCATCTAAATCAAATCTCGGTTCCACTCTGATCGGTAGGCATTTTAGTATTTTAAGCATCCAATATAAGCAAAATACGTTCTCAAGGGAAACATACGCTAGGGGCGAATCGTTCACCTGCAAAACAAAGAGACCGGTGTGGAAGATACATGGATTGATGAAGACTGCACAAAACTGCCCACATTGGAAAAGTTCATCAGTTCTTTGGAGGAAGAGGTTGTCAGCGTCAAGCATGACCACGCGCTCGTAATCGATTAAATTCCATGCATAAAGCTTGTTCAGTGTCAGCTTAAATCTCCAGTCAAAATTAGATTGGCTGCTATATGGATTTAGTATATTGTTAACTCTCATCACATTCGCCCCATCTTCCTGTTCCCTAAATCACGAAAAAGAAACGACCGTTTTATTCGTCACAAGTCGAACATAACAAACAGAAACAAGTTTTGTTTTTGAATCTAGCGAGACTAGTTGATATATCACTCAGGATTACGCCATACATATACCAGTCGTCGCACCGCATACAAGTCTTGTCTGATGCGAGGATCTGTTACATTATTCATATCCACACAATTAAAAACTAAGAAGGTTTTTTCTGTAATAACTAAAACTCTCAATTTTGCAAGAAGGCGTAATGATTCTATGATAATATTTTTCTACAAATATAAACCGCCCGACAAATAACATCGTATCATGCCGCCTCCTTCCCATGATGACAAGATAACATTGTCCAAGTCGACATCAAACATAACTAATATATTATAATAATTAGATTGACCAGTTCGAGATTTATAAACAACACAGTGGGTGGTGGACACCAGATAGAGACAGACGAAGAATGTGTCCTACTCGCCAATTGGAAGCCCCCATCAAGCAATACTCCAATATCTTGTTTTATTTTTCAGAAAATATAACATTGATGTAATAGAAAAAAAAAATAAAAATAAAAATATAGTTTGAAATAAGATACCAAGAATTAAGACACAGAGAGACCACTTGTGAAAGTTGACCCACTAACTCATTAATACGATAGGCCATTGATGTAGCTTAACCCAGTCGGCATTCTTAGCTAACTCCACTACACATTAATATATATTTTAGAAAAAAATATATACATCTATGATTGTCCAATTTTATGGCAAAAGCGAAGAAGGCGTACATATTCATCAAGAATCACGAATCAATGTGCTTCTTTTTCACGCCAATTCATTTATCACACCAACAAATCACTATATATAGATATAGACATATTATATTTTATGAAAAGAATAATGGCGTGCCCTTTTATCATCTCCATTGGCCTAATTTTGAGAATATAATATTGCTATTATTAACCGAGGATTGCATGCGATTGATTATTTGGTCACGTGTTGACCAACTCTTTTCTTACAAACAAGATTCAAGCCCGCGAAAAAGTAAATATTGTTCTTTCTCTTTATCAAATTATTCAGTCCAAAATCTCTTAATACTGTAGAATCTAATTTGGGCACCATTGAAAAAATTTGAAATCACCTTGTCGATTTAGTTTTCTTTTTCGCGTAAAAAGTAAACGAAGGAGCCAGGAACCCACCAAAAGTCTTTCCCTTTCCTGCCCCATTACAAAGTCCGTAGATAGAGTCAATATGTCGTGGAAGAAAGAGATCGATGAAGAATTATGAGGTGAACCTCGCCTATTCAATCATGGAGTATATCAAAGCTTTATATATATAACAAGATGTTAAATTCATTTCCAGCAACAGGAAATAACGTCAAATTCACCCAAACGTCAATATTCTAATAAAGAAAGAAACTTGCCACGGGCCAATGAAACTGTCCTGTTCATTTCAAAACAATATCTGTAATAAAGTCCAAAAAAAGAAATGCATTTTCCACTCCAAAACAACCAAGGATTTTGAAAATAATCAAACCACCCAGAAAATGAGAGAGAATGTGAGGAGCCAGGTTGAATTACTTACAGAGCTTGAACCCAGTGGTGGGGCACATCCATGGAGGCAATGACAACAAGATCAGCATCAACCTCGAGCTTTCCGAGAGATCTGAGCATCACACGCGTGGCCACGTAGAATTCGTAGTCCCTGGGAGTACCCATATACATAATTGTGGCATACGCGTTTTTGTGAACCCTCCTCTCGCACACTACACACGCTGCAGCAAGATTCAAGACCAACCATCCGATTAAATAACTCAAACCCGCTTTTCTTCCACCGACCTTTTCACCCATTTCTTCTTCTCGATTTCGATGCCCTTAAAACATCCCAGATGGAGATTTCAGCTCCCTTCGTATCTTTGCGTTATTATATATATAAATAGAAACAAATCTTCAAAGATATTTCCACCTTTGAAGTGCGCATATATATATAAATGTGTTTATATATATACACACTCGTAAGATCGAAGCTTGGGGTGTGGTGATTGATGGGGTTTGGTTTTCTCTGAAAATGATAGCGAAATGAGGAGATATTTTGAAGGTCGAATCTCGGAACACCGTTGTGTGTGAGTTCAGTGTGTGGACATTGAACAAAGGAACACTGTATGTACATTTGTGTGTCGGAGGATATAAAGGAGGGGTGGCTACTGCCTACTGGCTAGGCTTTTCGGGCTGGGCCTGAGGCTTGGGGAATGATAAATTAATAATAATTGAGAAAACCTGGGTTTAATGATTTTACGCCAAATTGTCCTTAATTAAAATTTTTCCTCTAATTCAAATTCAATTTTTCATTATTCTACATTTTTATTGTCGAGTGATTTGCTTCTTTTTATCGAATATATTATTCAGTTTTTGGTTAAATTTTAAAATTATATTATTCAAATTATTAGAAAACGAAGTAACTTGATATACTTTGACTCCCATTTAGATACATTCCAAGTTTCTCCTAATAATACAACATTTAATTACAAAATATTGATCAAATATTTACAAAATATCAAATTTTCAAAAAATTATCACCAACACTTTCTCAAGGATTAATTTTCTAAGTTTGCTTTTAGAACCGATTCATAAAATTTATTATTTTTTATTACAAAACTTAAAAATATTACTTTTCAAGATATCTATATGACAGACATAATAGATTGATTCGTTTTTTATAGTAAAATTTATTTAATTTTTTTAACAAAAACAAGCATGGGGGATGATGTAATGGGATATATATATATATATTTATTTATTTATTCCTGAAATTTTATTTTATTATTTTCTTATAGTATTTTAATATTATTTCTTTTTGAAACATTGGAGTGATATAGGTTTTTTTTTTAATCTTGATTAATTTTTTTTTAAGAAAATGACCTCATCAATTGTATTTTTAAACTTGAGGAGATTATTTTTTAAAAAAAAAAATTGAACAAAATTATTTAATTAATTTTTCCTGGGTGATATATCTGGGTACGGTTGAGCTGTCCTGGCGTGGACTTATTTGTGGGGGAATTCCCATTATAATTGGTTGATTAATTCTCAACCAATTCAGAAAGTTAAGTACTCATATTAATTGTTACTATTTGATATATCAAATTACATTAATGCAAATTTGAAACCAATTATATGGACCTAATTAATGAATAAATAATATTATTTATTCAATATATTTCGAAAATAAATAGAATATTCAATATATTTCGAAAATGATATTTATAAGTGAAAATATATTAAAAATATTCATTGTTATATTTAATAGTAAATAGTAAGCACTAAATCATAATTAATTAATATTATTTGTGATTTATTGTTTTATTTATAGTATTTTAATAATTAAATAATATAATGTGCCATAATAAATTAGAACCAACATTGTGAAAACTTATTTATTTTTTCCTAACAGAAATTTTCATTCACGTCCTTATATTCAGTATATATGACAATTAGGTCATTTATCTAATACAAAAATTAAAATATGTATGCATGTGAGATAAGTGTCAAATTTTTTCAATATAAGGAAGATTAATACAAAAAACTCTTTCTATTATCTATCAATAAATGCTACGTGATTACTTTTTTAATTTTATCTAAGTACATTTATTTTTTTCGTGAAATTTAAATACTTGGACTGTGATTTTCAATGGCATCAACCGAAAATACTATAAATGATAGATGTTTTTCACTCACTTGTATTATTATTATTATTATTATTATTGGTGGTGGTGGTGGTTGTTGTTAATTCAATTATTAAATGTATTTAATTATTAATTAGTAGGTAAAGAGATTTTTTCCCCAAAATAAATTAGATATTATATTCGGTTAACGATATACGGGTAGTACATAGGATTCAACTATATAAAAATATATCCACGGTTCTTTGAAAAGACAACTAACAAACTGCAAAGGCGAAGTAGTAGTTTTATTTGTGTGTTTTAGTATTTATATATCTTACTTGAAAAGTTTACCGATAAAATAAGATATTTTTGACTCATAAAAAATATTAATCGAGAAATGTGTACGAGTAGAAAGAGATATGAGAGAAAAGACATTAAAAACCGACCTCATAACATATCTTACACAATATTCACGTGATGAATATATTTCACACGAAAATTAATCATACGACGTCGAGAAATATATATTAACTTACGCTACCTCAAACTTTACCAACTCATCTATGCCTTGAGGACATTTATATATCTTTGATATTCTTTAAGTTGATCTATTGGATGATAATGATATCGAGTGGTATAATCATTGAGTATGTCTCTTGTGAGACGGTCTCACGAATCTTTATCAATGAGACGGGTCAACCCTACCGATATTCACAATAAAAAGTAATACTCTTAGCATAAAAAGTAATATTTTTTCATAAATAACCCAAATAAGATATATGTCTCATAAAATACGACCCGTGAAACCGTCTCACATAAGTTTTTGCCATAATCATTTTAGTCATACCACCATTTTAGTTGTCTAAATGCTTTTATATTCACGTAGTATCACTCGGATACCGTAATGATCCAATAAATCAACTTAAAAGAATATCAAATATATCCAAAGTCTCGGTTTTACATTCATTGGATTAACCAAATGGTACAAGTATTAAAATTTAGTTTTTACTATGAAAAACTTAAGATGTATTTACGATATTTTTCTTAATATAAATTAGTGATTCGTACATGTGATGTAAATTAATTTAGTTAAAGTAGAGGGACTACATATGTAAATAGAATTTGCTGTCACATTGACAACTGAGATTGATTACTATATACTACTCAAATTTAATTTGTAGTATAGATTATTATTAATTAGTTTCGTAAAAATATTATTTTTTGTTGGAATGGTTATTATAGGAAAAATAGGGGTTAATTAATTTCCATATATTTTTTTATTTTAGTATTTATCATTATAACAAGCCTTCTTCTTTATTTAGTATCGCTATGGAATGAATTTTTTTATTTTGATTTTATTTTTCTCATGTCATTGTGACCTTGTCACCTACCATGGAAACTATCGGACTATTTACAAATATTAATTAACTACAAACTGCCCGTGATAAGTGACGAATCAGAGAAATTTTATTATTTTGGCGTTGATTTAAAATTAATTAAAGCCTTTGTCTGGGAAAAAAAATTCATACCCATCAAAATCATTTGATTTTAAAGTTATTTAGACATTAACTCAATTAAATGTTTATATAAAAAAACTAAATTAAAAGATTCAATAAAAATAAATGTAAGATGATATTTTATTGGGTTCAAATATAAAATAAATTTTGATACCGTCAAGATTACAGCAGCGAAAATTTTCTTATTTATTAAATAATAAAATAGATCGATTCATTTTCCTTTCAAATATATATATATATACACGACTGATATATATAAAGGATACACTATTTGCTAGACACCTCGTAGAGGTCTCACAATATTCACCACAATATTTTATGAAATGTCAGATCGATCGTCTCCTCATACATACATTCAAAACTCGAAAAACATACTGCATTAAATACATCTATAATATTCACGTGAACATTATAATTTTAAATATATATATATATGTTAATTTTAGATAATTTTGAATTAATTTTATATTAGTTCGGATTATTCATTTTAAAAAATTAAATTATAATAGAGTTTAAAATTTNGATGGATAAATGGACAATTTACTTTTATTAATTATATTCTATGGTCGTCCCATGTTTTAATGGGCAAGGGCGACCACCATACATTTTTTACCATGGTATGTTCCACGATAATAGTAGTTTAATTTATAGTATGATTTGTTCTTGTTAAAGAGTAGTCGATATATATAATATTTAAATTGTTGTATAAAATATTACAATTGTATGTACAATAGCCTTTTCGGAACATTTCAACGGTGTTTCGACTTTGTGGCACGGTGATACATACATGGCCCAAACAACAACATTATTATAATTAAGCATGTGTTGCTTGTAATTTAATCTTACAAATTACCGACGTTTTCTAGGAATTTTGAATACAAAGTCGTCCATTCTTGATTATCGAATACAACAATGTCGATCTATGCAAATATATTTGTTTGCCCACCCACGCCCATCTTTGGGACGTATAGCAGATTTTACAATATTTGAATTGCGGAGTGATTTAAATAATTAAAAAATACAAAAAAAATTATGAGACTGTCTCACAAGTTATTTTTATAAGACATATATCTTATTTAATATGACCCAAAAGAAAATTTATTTTTTTTACAAAAAATTTTTAGATATAGATTGAATCGACTCGTCTCGTGTATATAAATCTGCGAGATTGTTTCACACGATAACTGTTAATTTAAAAAACTATACCAAATAATAGGACGTTTGTATTTTTATAAATATATTTATAATTTTGAATATTTTTTTCTGAGAATAATAGTGTTTTTCAAATAGTGTCCAATCGATTAATTATATAATTTTTATAAGAAAAAACAGGATCCATTTGTAGTTTTTTTCCCTCCATGGTAATTATATCCAGATAAATCTTAGCTAATTATTTTGAATTTATGTATATTTATGAATAAAATTATTTTACATATATATAAATAACGAATTAGGAATAACAAAAACTGGAGCGCAAATAAAATCGATTTAGTCCGAACTTCATATATATCTATACTATTCTATATCATATTATTAAGTGTGAGATCTTTAGAGTAACTACTTTATAGGACATCAATATATTTTATTCCATAATTACCTTTCTTGTCATACTAAAAATCTCATCAAGTCACTCTAGTTTTTAAATAGAAAAAATCTAAAAAAACGTATCTTTTAAATCAAACAATTCTTCTAAATTGAAAATAATTTCATGTTAATTGTTTAGTATTATTTGATCAAATTATATATTTATTTATTTATTTATATATAGACACACACACGCATGATCTTATAATGCTAGAAGTCAATTCTTTTGAATTTTATAAATATTTTTTTCTTGTAAATCATAAGAAATCAACAAATAGAATTAACAGCGTAAATTTGAAAATAAAGGACAATCAATGTGTGTGGTTAGCAACTCACCAAACACGTGACATGATTGATGAAGGCAAAATGTTGCCTACTTAAGTTGACTAATTACAAATGCGAGACCAGTTGCCCCTCTACTTCAGCAACTTAATTGATGGAACGTTTGACTTTGGGAAGGTTTGCCAACAATATCAAATAATAAATATGGTTTTTTTTTTCCTAAAAAAATTATAAAAGAATGGAAGTTTTTATTAAAAACTATTTTTAAAATTGTTATCCATGTAATCATTTGTAGTTTTTATTTATTTATTTGAGCTTACAAGTGGTAGTATTCAAATTTTGTTTTTGAATTTAAAAAATATTGATTAATCCATTAATAATTAAATAATTTAACAGGAAGCAATAAATTAATATGCATTGAACGAAATTAATTAATTTTAAATTTGAATGATCACCACTGTTTTCCAGTTAAACACAATCTGTAAAATATAGAGTACATACCTTCCAGAATTAAATAAGGTTAGATATATACTAAACCAAAATAGGGGACATAAAAGTAAACCTTAGCAAACTATGAACAACTTTATTTACCGATCGTTTCAAAAAAGTGCACCGATCGGACTGGTCATGTACCGATTCACAGGTACATGACCAGTCTGATCGGTTTGATCATAAAAATAGTTATTAGACTTGATATGGACCGGACCCGTTTAAATTAATTAATCATATGAACAATATTTTATGAGAAGCTATAATATATATTAGTTCTTTTTAATACTTGTGTTGAATGTTGTCAGATTTCAATTTTGATATGTTGTATTTGTTATATTTACAAATTCATTTATTTTTCTGATGCATGTGGTATTTGTGTGAACACCTATGTGGCTCCGACACGACGTTGATGTTTTTAGTGTTACACATTATTTAAGATGAAAAAAATACTAAAATTACCAAAAATTGAAAAATGAAATACTCACAGTGAAATTAAATAATACAAGGAACCAAAATTAATAAATAAATAAATATATATAAAAGACAAAAATTACAATTTTACCTTTTTCCTCCCAATTTATTAACCAAATCATAAAAAAAAATGTAAATATGACGTAGGTTGGTTGATGCATGAAAAATAATTGAAGAACTCCATGGAAAATATAGTAATTGAAAATTTTCTATTTTGATATTCTCTAGTTCCCATATATGAAATCAAAGAAGTACCAATTAGTTTTTTAATCTGTTAGCTTGTATGATTGACTAATTAACTCATATGATAATATAATTATAGAATAATTATACATGAAAAGTCTCCGGGCATTACAATTAATTAATCAGTACTCTACAACTTTATTTGGTCCTCTCAAATATTTGACCTGGGATTAAATTCCTTGATAACCCAAATTAAATAATGATGTTTACGACCGGCTACATCGGTCTTCGGTCGTTCCATTTGTATTTCATCTACGAGATGAGTTCAACACATCTTGTAAAAATATGTTAAATAATACTTGCTTATTTTGCCCCAAAAAAATATTAGGTTATTTACTTTTTTTAAAATGATGTGAGAACTCGAAACCGTTAACCTTGGGTGTATAATGGGTAAACCCTCGGGCAGTGACGGAGCCAGAAATATGGCTCTGCCCGGGTTAGAATTTTAAACTCTAGAATCTTTTAATATTTTAAATTGATCTACCCGGACTAATATAATATTATTGTAAAATTATACAAAATTTACATATAAATTTTTTTTAAAAAAAATTGGACCACCCGTGCTTTAACGCATGTGTCTCATCCTCTGCCCTCGGGCTAACCCAATATCATGCAAATTACTCTAAGCAAATTATGTGCAATAAGTTCGTCCGAAAAAGTGTAGGTTGGGGAAATCAAACTCATGATCATCGATCAAACTTTTAACTACTCCACAAACTCGAACATCCGCTACTTGGTTGGTTCTTTTCTCTTTTAATGTTGATGGAAATCCTGATATGATTTTAAGGGTGTAAAACCAGAACCCAGGTATCCAAGCGTACGTACAAGCGCAAAGGAAATAAATTGAAGACAAAAAATAAAATAAAATCGTTGGATAATGAATATATCAAGACATGCAAAAGCACTAGCTAGCTATTACTAAAGAGTGCTTTTATCTACTCAACAAGAAACCTAAATGCCAAGAAATTTAAGCCAGATAATCTCCTGAACATTACGAAACTCTTCTACTCACGAGTAGTTCGTACTATATATTCAGAACAAACGAACTTGCACACGGCCAAGGCGAAAGCGCATGAGCACTTGAACTTCACCGAAAATAATGACAAACACCGAACGTTTGAATATTAGACTACCACGTTATCTCGCCCTAGAATGTGGTTATGTTGTCGTGTAAGCAATTGTACCCTGCCGAAGAATAAAGACAGAGAAAATAACAGCTTCAAAAAAAAAAAATGGAAGAGTGTATATATATATATGCATTTGAAATATATGGTGTATACATCACTACATGAAAAACGGAGATTAGGAACCGTAAACCGGTTGCAAAATATGAGATGAAATGCATATATTATATATATGTAAAATCTAATATGCATGCATTGGTTTCTTTGATCAATCAATTCGATTAATTTCAAAGTATATTTTTTGTAAAACAAAGTAATTTGTTTTAGTTTTTTCCTTTATACATGATATATATTAGATAATATAGTAGATATTTTTTTAAAAAAATTGAACCCTTGAAATACATAACTAATGAGATAGACTGGCAAATCGAACATAACAAAGATGAAGTACCCGTACTCTTTTATTTTATTTATTTTTACATTTTAAGCGAGCGCGCGCGCAAGCGCACACACACACACACATATATCGCGCAAGAGCGCGCGCGCGCGCACGCACACACACACACACACACACACACACACACATATATATATATATATATATATATAGTTAGAATAAGCTCGTATCTTACGTTTAATTCCAAGGTTAACCAATAAAACTGAAGACACTGTATAAATTTTTAGTACACAAAATTGATATTTTATGCATCTATCACTAATTACGAATGCATTTAGAATCAATATGCTTCGCTCCTTACCTGAGATTTTTGGGACCTAAGTCGGGCTTCAATAGTTGGACCTCTCGAGTAATAGTATTATCCTCATTTTCCCATTAAGGAATTTTTTTTCAAAACTAAATTAACCTTTATATTTTAGATTTAGACTCAAACATATAACATGCAAAATACTTGTTTATGCAAAGTTAACAGCTATTGGAAATTTGTTTATGATGGATAGTTTTAAATCACTATTTAAAAATTTCGACACGATATTAATAAATTCTAAAAATAGGGTTAATAAAGCTGGAACAACAACAATAATAATAAAAATAATTTTAGATATTTCAACTAGAAAATCATATACAATGAACAGAAAAGATGGATCAACCCATATTTTTTTTGTTAATCCCAAGTACACGAACTGAATAGATGAAATAATGTAACAATAAAATCGACTTGGAATTTGCAAACCACATAAGCATATTATTATACCTTGTACGTCTTTCATTAATTATATATTGTGATTACAAAATCATGTTAACTATTTTGATCTCATTAATTATATTCCAACCTCTAACATTCTGTGATTTACCAATATTCAATATTGCATATCAATCGACATGAAATTTACCCAAAATATTATCAGATATGCTTAATCCAGTAAAGAACTTCAAAAAAGAAATGGAGTTACTTTCCTATTATAGATTAACTCCCAAAGCCGAGACCAAAAATAAAAAGAAATCCACCCTCCCATACAGAGTAAAAATTATTCTTAAAAATCAGTGAGTAAAGAAATCAATAGCCGTCAAATCAAAGTGCAATCATTGATAGTTCATAGAAACTTTCCTCGACGGACTCTGCATCCCTAGCATGTCTGAGCCTCTCGCACACCAACCGCACGGCCCTCTGCCACCGGTCGCCGCCATCGGGATCTGCACTGAGTGATATCTGGCTCATTTGGAAGAAGAACAATCTAATGCTATAGAGCATGTTGATGAAAGTTTCGCGCACATGGCGTAAGCTGAACACGAATTTGAGGACCAAAGGACATATCAACACGGCCATCGCAGGCGTCAGGCCTCGCGGGGTGCCGCCGAGGACACCGAGCTTTGCTAGCGCCACGACAGCACCGAAAACCATGTTGTTGGGTGTTGGAAGAATGCGATAAGAGAGAGGAGGGACATGCGGGCATAATATATATTGTCCCTACCAATAAATATATAATTCAAAAGGTATATATAAATAAATAACATTCGAGTATGTCGAGTACAACGTTTAATTTATTACAATATTTTTGACATAATTATATTTTAAATTTATACAGCATCAAATTTCATCATTGTGCCAACTATCGAATTGGTTTTATAATCTTTTGTCCTTCTTAATAGCTTCGAAGTCGGTCTCGCCTTAAATTTGGACAAAGCTTTTAGCGAGTACGAAGTTCTTGAATCATCGATCCATTGCGTGGAAAAAATTCATTCATTTGCTAACTTAGAAGAATCATTAACTGGACAAGACAAAAATTGTGGCCCTAAAAGTAGTTGTCAGGGGAAGTTTCCTAGCAATTTCCTTAAAATCTCGCTGGGTCCCATAATTTCGGATTCTATCATGTAAAGCTGGTACTATTTTTGTCTATATATATTTTGAATTTCGTATGTATTGATCATGCAACGGTTTAGTATATCGACGCTTGATCAGTAATGTTTTCCAAGCATGTATTTTTCCGGTATAATCCCCATTTCGCTTTTTGAGGGATAATGTACACATGTTTTCACATTTGTTTATATACAATCAAAATACACACATTACAATAATGAAAAAGTATTTCTCGAATAAGACGATACATACATATAGTAAGTTTGTTATGATTAATATATATATATATCTCCATTCCAGATGTGGAAGTGGGGGGATGTCGTATGTCACATTTTACTGACGTAGAAACATTAAAATATGATAGGGGATTTTTATTCTTGTGCTTTTTATATTTGTCTTTTTACGAATTTCGTAATTTATATCGTTAAATCTCAATCTCGACATCTAGATCTCTTTTTGATGTTGTTATTGGTCATTTTTCTGAAATTGCATTTATGTGACATTAATGCGACCCTGACGTGTTTAATATCACGTCACTGTTTCAGATGAAAAAAGACTAAAATTTTCAGAAAAACGGAAGATACATTATCAAGGCTTAAATTTGATATAATGGAAGACCAAAATTGTAGAGAATCAAATATAAAAATGCAATTTTCCTAACATGATATGTATATCAGTGGCGGAACCACATGGTAAGACACCCGAGCTTTAGTCCGGGTGGCCCAATTTTTTTTTAAAAAATTTATAGCAGATCAATTTAAAATATTAAAAGATTATAAAATTTAAAATTCTAGCTCAGATAGAGATATATTTCTGGCTCTGCCACTGATATATATTATGAGGTTTTATTTTGAAATTATCTTTTATCATGAATTAGTCCCGTAAAATCTATTGATTTTCTAATAGTTGATTAAATTAATTCGACTACTCAAGATCAATCATACTTATTTCTGGGAATTTTTTTAGTACATGATCGGTTAGAATGTTGATTTCAAAATGGTGTGATAGATCATTAAGAATTCACTTGGTTTCGGGCCAAGGAACCAGTAAGTTCTTAAAGTCGTTGCTAATTTCAAATTATTATATGTACGATTTCTTGATTACGAAGTGACGATTTTTTTTTTTTTTTTTTTANCAATGTATAAAGTTTATTGTGTCCATGATACTTTGTAATGACTAATCAGATGATGTACTCCTACTTTTTTTACCAACACATTCCAATCAGCGGGAAAATTACAAATTTAAATTTTAAGTAGGTTGTTGTTAACTTTAGACTTGTAAGAAGTGTTTTTAAAATCGAATCGGTTCAGCTGTTTTGATTGGGAACTAGTTATGGGTATGATCCGAAACAATCTTATAAATCGTTTTTACGATCAATCTGATCAGAACTGGTCAGATCGGTCTTGAACCGATGAACCAATACATCCATTTTTAAAAAATTTAAAAATTTCATTTTTTTCGTTTACAAATTTTATTTTTGTTTTATATATGATTATTTATATTTTGATTTTAAATAAAAATATTATTTCAATAATATTATATATTATTTTGATTTATTTTTTTAAATATAGATATAAAAATATTTGATTATATCNTGTGTAGGGTAAGATCCGTGAGACGGTCTCACAGATTAAGATCCGTGAGACGGTCTCACATGAGACTCACTATTATTTATATACATTTTAAAGATCTTTAACATTTAAAATATATTTATTATATTATTATTTTATACCATATAAATATTTTTCGATCCGACTGTCGGTTCAACCTGTTTATTATTATATATTTAAGATATTTATAATTTAAAATATATGATTTATTAAATTATATTATTATTTTATATAATATAACGGTTTTTCGGCATGATCTTCTGTTCAACCGGTCCGACCGATTGCACTATTTTTAAGGTATATTAGTTTTACAATCGATCTGGTTATGAAATAATGTTTGTACGTTGGTCTATTTTTTTATTTTAGCCATGTAACTTTTCGAAATTTGGTTTTCATACAATAATTTAAATTTATTTTTTTGTATCAAAAGATTACGCCTCGTAATTGATTATCGGAAGGTAATTGTATTGAAAATTAGGTTTGAAAATAAGAATTTCTTAGCAATTGATCTGTGTTAAGAGGGTGTAAAATTATATGGGGTGCAAATTTGAAGTTTTTTACACTGGGAATCAGATGCCTAGGTGCATCTATGCACTCTGGCTTTGCTTTTTACCAATGAAGTGGGAAGGATCTAATGACCTAGGTATGCTCCTAATAATGTAACTAAACCTTGAAACGTGTGTCATTAGCATGCTACAGTTCTTATAAATTCCGACAAGTTTAGAATGTGACGAGCAGAAAATCAAGACAATGGATTGAATCACTTGGTAGTATTTTTCCTTCATACCTACAAGCTTTGACTTTAGCCTTCAAGAAAACACGTGGATGTACAAGGTAGAACCGTAGAAACATGTGCTCATTAAATGAACCATGATTTTTCACACCAATAAAAAGAGTGCCGTGATTGGAAAAACACCAAGATGCCATCTCCTAGCGTGTATTGACATCTGTTTCCTAAACCAACAAAAATCCTTGAAACTCATGATCAGTAACATTAGATTCCGTTCACTGAATAATATGCCAGATATGTAATATTATTTATTTGTTTAACCTGATCAAGCTTTTTTTTTGTTGTACAACAACAATTACTCTGATTAAATGTTTTTCAGATTAAGGAAATTGCTACAGAGAACTTTCAACGAATATGTGAAGCTTATGAGATTTTAACTGATGAAAATAAAAGGTTGATATATGATATATATGGAATGGAGGGATTGACGTCTGGCTTTGAGCTTAGCCCTAGACTATCTTATTGCTTGTTTTGTTTTAGCTGAGCACTGATTTGCTTTGCAGGAGCTTTTAGCATTCTCCCTCTACACCTTATTTCAAATCTCGGCTACGTTGTCTGGCATTTGTTCAGTGTTCTGTTTTTCTTAGCACAGGTTCAAGAGGCAAGAGCGGGCAGCTCTGAAAGCTCAACATCTGTTTCAAAATGTGGCTGATAGGAAAAGAAACAAGCAGTTAGAAAGGGGTGGATTGGTTGTTAGAAAGGAATTTTATGGAAATTGTAAAGCCATGATTGATAGACATAAATTGGAAGAAACAGAAGATGAAATGGCTTCTCAAATCACAAATGTCACAGTAGCTCTAAATTTTCTTGTTAATGATTCTGGGCAACTCAAGGTTGGTCATGTGTGTTGCATATGTATGTATTAGTGTCTATATATATATGTCGTGACTGTTGACCAGTGATTAAATATGATGTATATTCTATGCAGTCTTGTTTTATTCAAACATGATTTGTAGTTTCAATGTGCCTCATCAGCACGACTATGTACACTACCTTAGCATTTTCCTTACGTAAAACAAACTTTTTAACACAAGAAGCATTTATTACCTCCCAAACAAATGGAGTGGCATCTCATGTTGCAATATTTTTTAGTTTAGATTGCTCTGTAATCCTAAAGATCTCTGATTCATTATCAGTTTTAATAAAACATTCAGTTCTTTTACCTAGGAATAGCGGTTAAAATTGTAGAAGTTGGGTCTTTTTTGGGTTTGGTACTAAATATCCTCGAGGATACTTTCATATGATACTTATATTTCTACATGTTTGTTCAGCTTCATGAAGGTGTGAAACAATCAAGAATAATGGGCTTTTGCGATCCCTGTCCGGAAGAACATATGTGGAGTGTACATATGGTGTAAGCAGATATGAGGTAGCTGTCTCAACTTATCAGTTGTACTTAATTTAATATATAAGTGTTGTTTAATGTAAAGTATGACCGCATGAAAAAGACGACATTCAAATTATGTATTCGTATGTGTGTATAAATATATAAGGTGTTGTTTAACTGATGCAAGCAACTACTCTATTAAAGTTCTTTTGAACGTCTTGTGTAGGAGATATGTAGGATTGAAAAGACTTGTAGACAAAACATCCAAGATTCTTCGAGACCCTCTATAGTGTCATTCATCATTGGAAAGAGTTCGGTGTCATCAATTATATTATTGCAAAACTTCAAAGTTCACACTGTGGATCATGCACCTTCTGCTAGTTTTCCACTTTTAGATGCAACAGCTTGTTGAGGATTATGGGTGGACATGATCCGATTAAGAATGAATTACTATGCAGATGGGATCGGCTATAGAGAGTTGGATGCAGCAGACAAAGAAAAAAGTTTTGGATATCTGAGAAGCATCCATAATCTGATCATGTCCACCCATGATCCTCGACGAGCCGCTAAAAGGTTGTTACATCTAAAAATGGAAGACGGTAACCACAAGGTGATCAACAGTGTGAACTTTGAACTTTTACAATAATATAATTGATTACATTGAACTCTTTCCAATGATGGATGACACTATAGAGGATCTCGAAAGAATCTTGTAAAAGTTTTGTCAATCCTACGTATCTCTTGCACAAGATGTTCCAAAAAGCTTTGATAGAGTGGTTGTTTGCAGTAGTTAAACAACACCTTATATATTTATACACGCTCACACAAATACATAATTTGTATATCACCTCGTTGATCACTTTGTGGTTGTCTTCCTCTGTAAGACCATCTCACAAGAGTTTTTGTGTGTGTACATATACATATATATTTACTCACTAGATTTATTATATTATAATAGTTTAGCATCTTAGAATAACTACTTGATATCATGATGTAATTTTAGACTTACTTAAAGTATCATTTTATGCAACGTGTAGATGGAAAATGTATACGTACACAAAATACCACCATTTTAACTAAAGTATTTAGGTGTTTCTTTAAAAAATATATATATAAACACACATAAATATACATATTAATATAATCATGGCTCCTTACGTACTGATAAAGGAACGGGTTTTTTCCTGCACCCTGAAGCTTGGATATTATATATTGAGTCGAGCTAATATAAATCCAAGTCCAATATGAAAAAAATATATATACATAATGTATCTTTTTCATTAATAATATTTGAATAAAAGCTTTTTATTTTTTTAAAAATTAAACAAAATACAAAATGAATTATTATAACCTAGTCTTTCTATCTTCTCTATTGGGACATTGAACCGAAGGATCATGACTGAATATTTATAACTAGCTAGTTTGTAAGATGCTCTTAACGTCAATAAAAACCGTATAAAGATATTCTTGCAAATCTAATCATAAGCTTCAGTGATTCCCAATTAATCTAATTTGGTAGCTAAGAAATTGTACAATAAAGGATTTTCAAATAAGAAAAAGGTGCATTATTTCTAGACAGCTCAACGAAATGAAACCTAGCATAGTCACGTACATTGTATTTGCATAATTTCATTTTTTTAAAAAAAAATTTGGGGTACACATATTACAAATACACAAAAACTCACGTGAGACGGTCTCACGAGTCAATTTTTTGAAAAAAATATTCTATTTGGGTCACCCACTAAAAAATATTATTTTTTTGGCCAAAAATATTATTTTATTGTAAATATGAGCAGAGTTGATTCATCTCACGAATAAAAATTTGTGATATCATCTCCACAAAAAAACCTACTATAAAGAGGACGGGCCCTCGGCTCTAAATATGCAATAATGTTTAGACCAAGTAAGTTATCATTGCTATATGAAAAAAAAAAATACTTTAGTTATCTAAAACAATATAAGAATTGAGTATGGGCAAAGGTATATTCACCGGAGTTAATGGTCCCCAGAAACGATTAAGGCAATGATATAAAGCATTAACGCAGTTTATAAGTTCGAGCAAGTGGGTGAGTTAAATATTTACTTGAATTTTTTTTAATTAAAAATAGAATAAGTAACACATATTAAAATTTGTGAACCCACCCATGTCATGTGTAATTTATTTTTTAATGACAATGAAATTTGCCGTCGTTATTCTCGACAAGAGTTATGTAAATTCTCGTGTAAATCACACCAGAAAAGTCACCTACGACATAATTTTCTAAGAAAATGTTGATAAAAAGAATAGAGTTTATTAAACTATGAGTAAAAAAAAGTCACTTATTTTACTAAATGGAACAACTTGAACGACCTATCTATCAAGTGTAAACTATTGACATGAGAAGAAGTTGCTGACAAAAACTTCCTATAAAAATGAATTTCCAATGAAAGTGACGCTACACATCATTATTAATTAAATAATCAAGTGTATGGCTAATTAAGTGGGAGGAAATAACTAATTTAATGAGAAATTGGCTTTCAGTCCTCGGCCGTCGATTTTTTTAGTGTTCAGTCTCTAAGTACTTTTTTAGTACCACATTTCCACATGAAATGTACCACATTTTGTATGACATAGTACCACAATTTTGTGGGTAGAGAGTAAACCGAAAGAAATATTTTGATTGGGGATTTTTTTATCAACTTCCCCATCATCCCTTTCCTGCTAGGATTGGAAATCCTGTATTTTACATATCCATACGATTGAGTCAATCATGGTCCTTGCGGATGGGATCATCCATATAATATACAAAAATAAACTCCAGATATTTGATATCTTTCTCTTTGAATAAGATCTCAATTCCAGCGATGGTTTCATTAGATATCTTACAACTAAAAAAAAGAAAAGCAAAGTTAATGTGTCTAAGTGTGGCAGGCCACGTAAAAACAAAGTAAAGCATTCAAGTGTGAGGCGCCCATGTGGTTTGTTTGTTCAAACAAAAATAGTTCAATTTCAAGAAATTATATAACATGCTGCACTAAGTACTATTTGATGAACTTCTTAGCATAAATTTGAGTGAAAGACATCCTACTCAAATAGAGGCATTTCATTTTTTGTAACAAGAGAAACTAATTTATCGTCATGTTTTTAGTAATGGGATGGGGGGAGTCTCGAACCGAGACATTTTTTACGTTAATTTATATTCTTGTCAGTTGATGCAATGAAGCTCGTGAAAATAATAACTTTATGATATATAGATTTCTGATGGCAAAATCTAACAAGTATGTATGCAAATTAATGTTTCGTTTCGTATAATGCAGCCACCTTATCTTTTATAACAAGTAATTCCAGCACAGAACTAGACAAACAGCTCAAGATGAAGCAAGTGTTACTGAAACGAGGAAAGATTGCGTGCAACTAAAGACAACAAAAAGTAGTTGCAACATATAAAACCATTCAGCTTTCACAAGGTACATTCACGATCATTCAATTTACCAATAATTATGTAGTAGTAAATCAGAATACGATCAACAAGACGCAAGAGTATTGTTGACAAGCGTTTGAGTTATCAAAATGAGTCACAAGTTTGGGAGCCGATATTTTATTTCACTAGATAATAGATAACAAGGTCCTCCAAAGTCTAGGCTACACGCAATCCAAGCATCTTCAACAAGTCCAAACCGAAACTGATATAAGCTCGCATTGTTGCCAGCATAGCACAAGCGATGCCTGCCGCCTCTCTACATGAAATCCCCTAACTTGAGTTCTGTTCAGTACACATTCAGCCTGAGCTTCAGAGAAGTTACTAATTGGTGCAGGCAAGAAGCCAGCAGTAGTAAATAGGTTTCTCCATGGTGGCATTATGTCGGGGTAGAAAAGGCGGCCCAAAACTGTGTTTTCAATCCTAGGTTGGAAAAGGAACTTCTCAATTTTGTTCGCAGCATCAGAAGCCATGCTAGCAGCATCAACCGAGCCAAGTAAAGCTTCATAGTACCGAAGAGTGTGAAGAATATGATGCGAGAAAGGGAGGTCGATTCGCTCAAATCCAGGGTCCAGTGAGACTATGATTTTTGGCGAAAGCTTCTTTATAAGACAAATATATGAAGGGAGTGAAGGGAGACAACTTGTGAAGGACCATATGGGGAAATTCACAGCAATGACCTCACTCTCTGATGCCCTAAACAACGGCACAGAGCCAGAATTTGGATCAAAAGAATCAATATTCACCACGTCAAGCTCAAATTTAATTCCAAGGTCATTAGCAAAATGTGCTAAGTTTTCGTGCATAAGGCTAATCTCAATTGCATGGTAAGTACATGGAGAAACAAAGGCAGTTATCTTCAAAGAAGTCGCCCCACCATTTTTTCTTGGAAGCTCTTGCAAGAAAGAAGACCAATGAGCACCAAAACCAATATCAAAATCTATTATATGCATTTGTTTTGCATCATCAAGGGCTTCGAGAAATGCCTGGTTAGCAGAAAAATTCGTGAATTGGATAACTGGAGAAACTTCAGAGAACACCTTATAAGCACCCATCTTGAACATACCATCCAATGGTGTTGGAATTCTTGGAGGTACGGCAGCGATATGGTTGGGCACCAACACCGACTGCAAAGCCTCTTTCACATAAAAAGCAGATCTTAGAAATGGTTCTGCAATTGGAGAGAGTAATTGATTGAGCCGCGCCAATATCCCCTGCGCGATAGAGAAATTACCAGCCATCATGGACTCAGCCGCCTTGTAGAGAAGGTCACATACAACCTGTTGCTGCTCATTTGGAATTGTACTCATTTGCCCCAAGCAACTATCTACAGTCTCGTGTTTGGGCACCAATAATGGCTTCATCTTAAGGTCTTCCAAAGGTTGCAGAATCTGAGGTAACTGTAGCTGTTTCATCATCAACAGTTCAAGGCCAGAATCCACAAATTGAACACTGCGGTTCTGAGAACATAACTTTGAGTTAACGATGCCCACATTCGGATGATTTTGGCATGACTGTATCCTGTGTTGCTGCTCTTGTTGAGTACCAAAAATTGATGGGTTAAAATTGGTCATGCTCAAATTTGCTGCATTTTGAATCAGTGATGGATTTAAACCTGCTTGTGGATTAAAAATCACAGCTTTGTCCTCTAAAGTCTCATGTTCAAATAGTGCACCAGAAGCCAAACATGCCGAAGTGTTGCCATTGTTATGGCTAAGCACACAACTTGAATCCAAACCAAATAAATCCTTATTGTCATTAAATAAAAACCCAGATTCAGAGAGGCTCAAAAGAGGATTATTATAGGTAGAGAAATCATTACCCATAACTGTGGAACCAGAGAGACCAGTAAATTCAGGACTCGTATCCATGTCTCCAAAACCCGTATAGCATTGAAACTCACTTTGATTTCCTGCTACCAAAAACAGCTTCAAAATCTCACTTTGACAGGCAGCAGATTCAGACAAGTTCCCCTTTTCTTCAACTCCAAGATTGAATTTTTCAGAGCGCGAATGGCCGCCAAGCTCCAGGCCACCATCATGAACGGACTGTGGGTCAATAAAATATCCCTCTTCTCCACCACCGCCGCCGCAGGAGGTTACGGAGGTTACTATTGAATGCTTATTTGCAGACATAATTCCTGCTTGGGTGGCGTTATTGAATGAAGGGAAAGTAGATGTGGAGGTGGAGGGGCTTGGACTCCTGGTGTCCAGCACAGAAATTGGCTCGATCTTCGTAAAGGTTCCATCTTTCTTGAAATTTGCTTCAAAAGTCGAAGAAGCAAAACCGCCACCAGCACCTTCAGCTTGTAAATTGTTGTAATTATACTGCATTTCTATCATCTACGAAAAAAAAACCAACAAAAAAAAAATTAAACAACAAAATCAAAGAAATATAGATAAGAGGAACGAAGAAACAAGAAAGTACCATACATATCTGGGTCAAGTTTCGTTTCTCTTAAACTGTTTTTTCCACTCCCTCTTCTTCTCCCAAGATTTGAGACGAGTTTCTTGAAGAAGATAATGAGGTTAAAATCAAAGCCAAGAATCTCTTGAAGAACAACCCATTAGCCCTAGGAGAAGAAGAACACCAAGACCTTCACCTCCCACCAGTCTTCTGAAATTTTCATTCTAAACTCCATCCCGGTCCTCCTAGTCGCTTCCCCTCTCTCTCTCTCTGTAGATATATGAATCTCTCTAATTCCTCTGACATTAAATTTTAATTAATAATCAATAACAAAAATAATATTCTAATATAGAATACAGAGCCTCAATATTAAATTTGAACTGTTTTTACTCGTTTCTTTTTTGGTTCTCCCCGGGCTTTTACTTTTTCCTTTTTCACTTGCTATGCGCTAATAGGGACATAGCAGCAGTAGTGTGTACTCTTCCCTGTTTTGCCATGAATGAGTGTATCATAAAAAAGGCAATAAAGTGGACCTCCCCCGCTGCCCATTTCCCTCTCTAGTCTCCATCTCTCGTTTTCAACCTCCATCTGATCTGCCATTTTCTGTATCCACAAAATTTTTTGTTGTTTGAGGCCTGCCCGTGCCCGCCTCTTGGACCTTCTTGTACGGTTTCGCTAGCTTGGCCCGAAAAAATTCGAAAATTATCATAAATTTGCCTCGATAAATATTGTGGCTTGTTATCTCCACCAAACACCCCACCTGTCTCATATTTGTTTTTCTTGCAGTTTTTGTTTACGTCAGACTTACAAATATTAAATGAAATAAATATATATAATCAATTAATATCTTATTTTTTTAACATCAAAGATGTCCAAAATACTAGAATGACGATTACTCTTGAGTTTTTAGGTTTTCTTTATTCTTTAAAATTATTTTTTCTTTATTAATGATGATACGAACATTGAAATTTTAATGTTTTAATTAATAATTGAATACGTCTCCTGTGAGACGGTCTCACAAATCTTTAACTTTGAGACGAGTCAACCCTAACGATATTCACAATAAAAAGTAATACTCTTAACATAAAAAGTAATATTTTTTCATGGATAACCTAAATAAGAGATATGTCTCATAAAATACGATCAATAAGACTGTCTCACACTAATTTTTGCTTTAATAATTTTACCGATAAAAGTAATATTCACACTCGATGGTTTATATTGGTGGGGTTGGAGAAACCGTATTTGATTGAGTCATTGACCTCATTTTAAGTGTTGAAGGTTGCCTTGTCGAATGGTGATTGGTGGATAAATTCATAAAATATTCACTTTTTCGCACGACCTATCTATCTAGTTTCCCACCGGATGGATTATTTCTTCTCCACTGTCCGTACATGCCGGGATATTAACATGTTCTATTACTGTCGCGATCTTGCTCGAGCTTGGGATTTTGCATCTGAACATGATCAACTTTAAACCCCCGCTATCCTCGTTTGAACCTCATTTTTCTAGTTGGGTTTTAATTTTTGTTTTTAATATCATTTTACTCGTCAACAATTTTATTTTTTTAAGAGTGTGAAAAAGAATGACAGGAAAAATAATAATAAAAGTAAATGTTTTTATTAAATGGAGATGGCGGAAAAAGTTATTTTGATCCTTATATTTTATATCTGAAAAACTCTAAGATAATAAATTTGGTCCAGCATAATTTCAAAATATCAACAAAAATTACAAAATAGTCTCATATATATTAAATCTATTAACTTCGCATTTTTAGGGGCAAGCTAGCAAAGCTGGACTCGGCGAGGCAACGAAGGTGAAGCCCCATCCGTGCTTGGAAAGCATATACATAGTTTCATCTTATGTTATGTTGATGTCGATGTCAGCGTTGCTAAATTTATCTCATTTTTTTCCGTTAGAAGATAGTGTTGATATATTGATTTTTAATTATATTCAATAACTTAATGTTTGTTAAATAGATTAAAATTGCACATAATTTAAAAAATTTACAATCAAATATAATTAAATTTTGAAATTCACATGTAATTTTTTTTTAAAAAAATATGCAAAAATAACAAAAATTAACATACCAAGTCATTGTCTAATTGAACTACAAACCTTCTCAAGCTCCACTTGACATCAATCGGTATTCTGGTAGTCGAATAATGTTCAGTGATTATATTTATGCACTTATAATATTTTATTAATAAATAATCTTTTATGAATAAAAACAATCTGGAATCAATCAATACTCATCATAGTGATTTCCTTCCGATGGTTAGTCATGTTCTTCTAAGTACAACAATGTGTTCCCATTTTTTCTTTTAGGTTGAGGCTGAAATGGAGAAAATGATGATATATTATATTTCGATTTTGTACAATTTTAATTGGAATTATAATATTGCTTGTGTGGATATTTATTTGGATAAATTATTTAACGATTTAATTTAAGCCCTAAAATCGTCATCTATAAGCTAGCTCATTTTAAACGCATTAGAAGTTTTTGCCCAATAATATTATAGTTAAAATTATAATATCTGACCTAATGTGTTAATGATATTATAGTATTTTTACAGAAAGATCCCTCTTCTGAAATTGATCGGGATGGGAAAAATCTCTACAACTTGGGTCGAGAAAAAGACGGATTGAGATAATTTCGAGGCGGGATTCAAAATGGGTTGAGATTTTGGTGGATTTTTCCAGCACTATTTGGACATGCCCTTAGAGCTCAAGCTCAAAGATTAGCCCATCTATATTATTTATATTACTGCTAGGCTAAGTTTGATTCGAACAACTTACATTTGATTCCACGTTCCTAATTTAATTGTCATTACTGTAAAAGTTAATAATGATAACAATAATCTTGTTGTATTATATTGTTACTCAATGTAGTATATTTTCTTATATTAAAATATTCATTTTCTATTAAAAAAGTTAAATAGAACGATTCTTCTGATGTTATATGACATCTAACATAAAAAAAATGACAAAAATTTGTGTGAGACGGTCTCACGGGTCGTATTTTGTGAGACAGATATCTTATTTGGGTCATCCATAAAAAAATATTATTTTTTATGCTAAGAATATTATTTTTTTATTTATTGTGAATATCGGTAGGATTGATCCGTCTCACAGATAAAAATTCGTGAGACTGTCTCATAAGAGACCTACTCAAAAAATATATATATATATCTCAAAAAACGAGACGGAAATAAAATATGTATCAAAATTCAACTTATAATCGTGTTAAATTTTTTCAGATCATTTTTAGAAGAATCAATGAGAATTGTAATTTTAAAATGGTTTTAGAATTATAATCTGTAGCTACTGGTTCAAGGTTACGAATGAACTACTACATCTCTGTCTTATTAAAGTTGAACATATATATAAATTTCTTTGGTCACTATTCTCACTAAAATTTTATGCCCATTGATGTGATCTCGTTGAAATAGATGAGCCGGGTAAGGAGCTCCAACGGGTCAAATCAATAATTTATAATGTTTGGGGAATTTGAGTGAAAGAATGGCTGTAACAATCACCTGCAAACAAGAAATGAACTCGTGAATGGGCGCCGGAGGAGTGTCCGACGTAGCCACTCCGATGCTTAAGTCAGTGGGTTGAAGATGAACACAAGCAATATTTGGGAGAAAATATGTATAATGCTTAAGAGTTCAAAGATTTCAGAATCAGTAAATGAGAAGGATACCTGCTATTTATAGGAGAAAATGGAGTAGGTACATCGTTTCCCGTGCCTACCTACTAAATATGACAAGTCGGCTGCCCATACCCTATCTTCTGATGACTTCTAAGACACTCCAAGCCCGAGTTGAAGATGAACACAAGCAATATTTGGGAGAAAATATGTATAATGCTTAAGAGTTCAAAGATTTCAGAATCAGTAAATGAGAAGGATACCTGCTATTTATAGGAGAAAATGGGGTAGGTACCTCGTTTCCCGCGCCTACCTACTAAATATGACAAGTTGGCTGCCCATACCCTATCTTCTGATGACTTCTAAGACACTCCAAGCCCAAGTTGTTGTGACAGATAAGATTGTCCATATCAATATACTCAAGTGCATCACGCTTTTCGAGGTTCCCAGGTAGAATTCCTCTTTAGAGATTTATACAAGAGCTCGGGCGTCTGGTTGCCCGGGGAGTAGAGCCTGGGCTTGCACCGGCCCGGCTTCAGAAGAATCCATCCTGCAAATTGACCCTAATTTGGGAATCCATTTAATATCCCGGGTCATCAATGACCCGGGTTCTTACCAGGGTATCACCCATGTTCTCATATCCCGACTCCCATCTCTTTCCACTACATCCAAATTCAAATTGCAAAATATCCACTATTTATTTGGTTTCTCATCTTCCTAAACTACTGCACCTTCAATTTGATTTATATTACTATATAAAATTATGATATTTATAATTTTATCACATACACAAAATGCTTTGGTTGCAGTGTTATATAAAATAAATTATTATTACTATATAAAATTATGATATTTAAAATTTTATAACATACGCGTTGTGTGTGCTTCGGTTGCTACTATATATTATGTTTGTAAGAGTTTAAAATTACTGAAAATTAACATTTAATTTGTCTAAACATACATAAACACTATATCTAAAGTGGTGTACGTAAAAAATGATAAACATTAATCAGGAAAAAATGTGTCCGTTGTCTGTAAATTAGGAACATAAAATAATCTGTTTGTAAGGGACAAAGGGACAGTATTTTTTGGTTCAAGATTTGAGTTGTTCGAAGATTTATCATTCTTTGATTCGGGACATTTCTTAGCATTGGCTCAGTTTATCGCCATCCCCATGTGTGACAACACAAATATCCATTGCAAGAAAGAGTTGTCTTTATTTATTTATTTATTTTTTAAAAGTTTAATCGATCAATGTCTCCCAAGCTTCTTATTCTTCTGTTTTTTTTTCTTTCTTTCTAGAATTAAGATTGATTTTCCTAAGAAAGATTGATCGACTAATCTCCAAATCCGTGGTTAAAAACAAAGATGCTAGTATCAAGCTCAAAAACCCTAAGATTGGAATGTGTTGATTCGAAAAGCTTGTGATATGAACCTTTTGGATGCTTCTCGTTTACCGTTAGTATTTTATGTTAGCCAATATAAATCTTTTCTTTTTTGGGTAAAATAGGTTTACGAAAGGTCGATAAAATATATAATAGTAATCTCAAATGCAACTCCAAGAAAATATAATACTCGATTCAAATTCAATTCCAATGTGATTCAAAGATGAATTAAATTAATAATGAAGAGTAAGTTTTTTGTGTGATGACCTCACGATTCTATATATGAGACGAGTTGATTCGGTTAATACTGGAATAAAAAATAATATTTTTGACAGAAAAAACATATAATATTTTTCATTAATCAGGTCGGATAAGATATTTGTTTCATAAAATTAACTCGTGAGATAATCTAATATTATTTTTTTGTCAAAAATCAAATATGCCTTCAATTTCTATTTTAAGAAAAATATGTTTTTAATTTAAATTACTGTATTATTAAATTAGAGGTCGTTGAAAATAAATTTTTGTAGATTTTTATAAAAACTATAAATAAAGGGAGATGAGAAATATTTTTATAGGATTAGAGAGAATAATAAAATATAGTTTTATATATCATGTTTCTTGGAAAAAAAATATTGTATGTTCATAAATAATTATAAATAATAATTTATGTTATACATTTATTTTATTTGCCAAAATTTGGGGCTAAATGGATTAATTGATAATTTAATGAACAATAATTAATTAGATAATGACTCTCATTGTTTTTTTTAAAATAATTATCTAGCATATATAATCAGTAAAATCATAAATTCACCATATAAAATAATGATTGATTTATCGATTTTTTGAGAACCGATTGATGTATCAATTATTCAATAACTTATTTGATTAGCAAAGTTTGTTATATTATTCTTAATTTATACAATTAATACCTTTACATGATCATCATTATATTATATATACGTATATATGAAGATTGAGCAAAGAGGGTTAATCAACATAACGAGAAAACTTGCTTCAAGAATTCATCCCCTTGCTTTGAATCTAAATATACGTTTGTAATTAAAAAATAAATAAATAAANATTCAGAAATTTTTCTGTAGTGCTGCCGTTTGTAATTTGAGCGTTTTCTTTGGATAGTTATGTGATTTTGTCTATTTAATTTTGTGCTATATGTTTATGGTATTTTCAGAATCACTTGGTTTTCACCCTTATTTGAAAATTTTCTTGGACCTCATCGATATTAGTAGCTTTTTACCATTGAGTTCTGACCTTTAAGAGAGCTATTTATGTATGAGTTCTGTGAGCGCAAACAAAAGGAAAAACGACTGTTTTCATCACACATCATGTTTTTAGTGTCGAAATTTCCAACCTTCTGAATTTCATGCCTATTCTTAGCCTAGCATTGCCCATGTCAGCCAAGATCACTATTGTAGGAGAAACCTATTTACGAATCATGTCAGGGCACCCTTTTTGTAAAACCCGAGATTTTGTAATATCGTGATCATATCAGTTTAATATCAGGTTAATAATTTGATGGTGTAATCTTGGATATTAATATTTAAATCATTCAGAATATAAGATTTGTTTTAAGGTTATCTAAGTTGAGTAGATAATTGTGTAGATAATTTTATCGTGTACAGAATTATAAAGCTCGAGATTAAGATAATATCATCTATTTTTAAACTTGAAATTTTGGTAGGAATAAATTTATCTCAATCTAAGGAATTAAAGAAGGAATTTTGAAAATAAGCAGATAAATGTCTAAGATTTAGGTTGATATTGAGATACCGGGATAAAAGATCAAATAAGAGATAATAAAATCCCTAGAATTCGAAATCTAACAATATACACCATGAGATTTTCGAAAATTAGGTGGAAAAAAAAGAAGGAGATTTCGGATATCTACCTAGATCACGGATATATCAAGATTTTAGATTTGATTCACAGTTCAAACGCACTATCACGATAGCAGCCAACTCCTATAAATAGAAGGGCCCTAGTTTTCGAAAATCACACCTTAGAATACAGCAAATTTTCGAAAATTCTCCTCTAGTCTCCATAGGAATTTTCGAGCACAGCGAAGCGCTGCCGCCGTCCAGCCGTTGAAGAGGAATTTTCGAAATTCCTGTGCAAGCAACCCTAATTATTCACGTAATTTTTGCATCAAGAATTTAAGGTAAGTGGGCAAATTTTTTTAAAGTTTTAAATTTTTGGGTTATGTGTTTTTCTTTTAAAGAAAAAAATGCGGTCGAACACCGTCTACGTTTTTTTTAAATCTTGTTACGTTTTGTGAGAACACTGTGAGGATTCCCTGAAAATGGGTGGAATTCCAACATATGGCCCTTAACAGTGGGATAGAACTGTTTTACGGCCTCGCCCCCTTAGAGGATTAAAACTTAGGGACTGACGTCAGTAAACCATGAAAGGTGAAAAATTGCAGTGTTAAAAATTATGAAAAGCATGCTGTAAATATATGTTATTTTCGAAAATATGAAATTTTATGTGGTGTTCGATATTTCCCCCATTTACTGAGTATTCCCAAAATACTCACCCCTTACAACCTTTCCCAGATAAATCCGAAGAGCAGGTAGAAGAAGAAGAATCGGAACAATTTTGGGGATGGTGATTAGTAGACATGATTATTTTTTTACTTTAGAAATTTAAAATTTTAGATTAGACGTTTCCGCAAATTTATTTTATTTCAGTTGTAAAGACAGTTGTTCTTTTTGAGGAGTTATGAATAATAAACTGGTTTTCGGTTTATACTATGCTACGAGGCTGGTTGTTTCAATTGTGTGATTGTTAAACAACGCCGGTGTCAAATCCCGAGTTTCGGGGCGTGACACTTTTTGCTGTGGTTTTGAATCTCTTTACGACGTTCTGTTTTTATTAGGTAAATTGAATTTATATTGATAAACAAATAAGACGTATGCAACACATGCCAGGCATACTTCTGATATTCTCGAATCTATAAGATTCACTCCTCTAATATCTTTGTCTGTCTATGTGATACCTTTTATGAGACATGTAAGAAGTCTTGTTTCCTACAATTGATGCCTTCTGTCATATCTCACTGTTTGTGTCGTGTCAACTGTTTATTCCCTCTGTCGATATTAACCTGAATATGGAAATCTTGTAATTTTGCATTCATGAAGTTGAAGATTACAGCGTGAAATCTCATTTAAACCCAATTAAGAGTAAATTAATGTCACTTGTGTTTGTGTGATGTAGGTGATTGTTGAGAAAGCGGAGAGTAGTGATATCCCCAACATTGACAAGAAAAAGTAAGCTTGGCTCCACTATTATTGATTTCCACTTAATTTGATTTCATTGTAATATATTGTTTGCTTAAATTATCTTATTGACAATATCTTACATAAAGCTATAGTGAGATGGGATTCTACTTATCTGGAGATGCTCACAATTGACACTACTGAAGGGTAAATATTTGTTTTTGAAAAAAGAATTAAGGGAACAGGAAAAAGAGGTAGGAACTAGGAACAGAGGGACTGAATTTGAAATTCCAATTATGTGCTATTGCTTAAAGATTTATGCACCACAAGTTTTTTTCAGTCAATGGGTGGTTCTGGCTTATTATCTCCTTGAGCTCTCCCATTTGTTTCATTCCGTTGGAGACCTGATAGCTATACTTACTTTATTGATTTGTAAATATGATATCACATAAAGCTTAGAACTATGAAGTTATTTAAGTTGACTGTTACTTGGGGGTTATAACTTATTGTTCAGCTTCAACAGTATTTCTGATTACTTGCTATTGCAGTGTGATATTATTCGAATTATCGAATGATTCTTGTGAAACTGTCGGCTGTATCATGACATTTGTTACCTACTCTAGTTGAAAATATGACCTAGTGTTTTCTCTGATGTTGTGTGATAAACTATCATATTTGATGGTTTTGGGAAAGTTATGCATCTTTTTTGTCATCTTTGTCTGCTAACAGAACTTCTTTGTCGAATTTTAGGCCAACTAATGCTACAAGATTTTCATTTCTAGGAGTTGTATAAAAATCCTTTCAAATTTGATTTTTTTTAATCCAAAACAAAGGCAAAGATAAATTGTGGTTCGATCAATGTGATCATGAACAATTTCCTTCCTTCTTAGATTCACATGTTTGTTATTTTTAGTCAGATCACGTGCAGAAATATTAACTGAGATTCTAAGAATTTTTAACATATAAAGCCAAGGAATGTTTTATTTATATACTTGGGAACATGGTAGTAGTTTCAAATTTTGTTATCGGCAGTTCCATTTTATGTTGCAGGTTGTCTTTATTTCAGATGTTTGTGCTTACCGGTTTTGAAAGTGAAACATTCATTTAGCGTTTGCTAGGAGCTAGGGCTTTTGTCTACTCACAGCTCAAAGATTATTGAAAGAGTTATGTATTATTTTTACAAGCTAATTTTAAATAGTGTTTCAAAATGAATTTGAAAGTTGATGAGTGTCATGAGGTGATGTTGATTAATGATTGTAATCATGTTTTGGATGGTTGGTTTCAAATGTGAAATAATATTCTATCTAATAACAACATTTGAAAAAATATTCAAGTATTTCGAAAAAAAATTCAGTGAAAAAAATCTACTCAAAAGCCAACAAAGAAATCCAAAGTTCGTTCTTTTGTACATGGATGATCAATACTGTGACGGATGATTAATCATCACAATATCTTTCATTAAGCTACCAGTCTTAGCGCCTTTCTCTCTTTCTCTTGTTGACTTCCCGAACTGGTTTGTGCTTCTTTTCCTTTTTCCTTTTTGTTTGTGATTTGAGGCGGCACCATCTAGTTACTCTAAGGCAAGAATTCGGATGGTCGAAGGAATGATACCCGCACATTGTTGATTGCCTTACCTATATTTTCCCATATATGCACACAGTTGTAAACCGTGTCATCATATTCTATACAATTACAGGTATCTCGTACCAGCTGACCTGACTGTGGGGCAATTTGTCTATGTTATACGCAAAAGGATCAAACTGAGTGCAGAAAAAGCAATTTTCATCTTCGTGGACAATGTCCTGCCCCCTACAGGTAACCATCCGTATACCGATGAAAATACTGTCACGTTTTATAAACTTCTTACTATCTTCATTGTTCAGGTGCTATAATGTCAGGAGTATATGACGAAAAGAAGGATGAAGATGGTTTCCTCTACGTTACATACAGTGGAGAGAACACGTTTGGGAACTATTTTCTGCCGTAACCGCCCTTCACAATTCAGGCTGTGATCTCTTTGACAAGGCTTGCTCTATTTAATTATGCTGATAATTCTCTTTGCTGTGCTTACCTAATGTATAGCATTAATCTGTGTAAAGTTTCCTTTTCTTGAAGACGGTTGAATGATGGCAACACTTTCCTGGTTATGAATCAAGAACAATTTAAGAATCATTCTTGTTCATGTTTGTTTAGTTGATTCTCTACTCTGTTTTTTGTCCATTTATCTGATATATTACAAAAAATGTAGACACTAGACACGACAAACATTATATCCAAACTACCACTTTTGATTATTGCAAAAAGACATAAAACTATACATAACTTTGATCTGTTTTATTGACGTTATTGTATTAAAATCATGGATCAATTTGTATAAATTAATCTTACAAGATAAGATTAGATGTGTCGGGTGTTATGTTTGTCCCTTATTGAGCTCTTCAAAGTCAATTATTATTATTTTTCTAAAAAAATTTCGGAGTTATCTGGGGGAAAAAACACTTGTTTGAGTATAGAAAAGGAAATAATAATATAAGAGTGGGTCTTTTGTGAGACCGTCTCACGAATTTTAATCTGTGAGACGGATCAACCATACCCATATTCACAATAAAAAGTAATACTTTTAGCATAAAAAGTTATACTTTTTCATGGATAACCCAAATAAGAGATCCGTCTCACAAATACGACCCGTGAGACCGTCTCACACAAATTTTTGCCATAATATAGATGAATATATTATTAGAGAGCACGTATTTATTCTAAGCTACTTATCTACGTTATCTTCATCAAACACGATGCTTCACTTTGACTTTTGCTTAGGATTTGAATTATTTGTCTCATCTTTCATAAGTTTCAATAATAAAAACTCTACGAGACAGTTTCATAAATCAATTTTATGAGACATATCTCTCATTCAATATGATCTATGAAAAATAATATTTTTTATGTTAAAAATATTAATTTTCACTTCAACTATGAAACGGATCGACTAATCTCATATGAGACCGTTTAATTTCAATATATTATGTGTTAAAGACTTTTTTGATAATTTTAACCGCAATTTTTATTTACGTTCCCAACTCTTTTCTCCGTTAAAAGATAAAGTATCGATTGATAGGGTCAAGATTGAACCACTAGTAAAATAACTACATTTAAGGCAAATTCTACAATTTTTCGGAAACACGTTAGAAAAATTATCTAAATAATAATAAAAGTGTGCACATAAAACTCATCATTTTGATTTGTCAAGAAATGTCTCCACTGTATTATCCCCAAATTCATAACTAATTTTTTTCTGAAAAAAAAATCTTAATTAATTCGAGGATACACGCTTGATGGAACTGAATAATTTAAAATACATAAATGAATACTTTATTGTAATTGTTTCTGCAATGGTCAAACAACAATTATATAAATACATGCATTATCGGCTCACACACACACACACACACACACACACATTATATAATGTGTGTGTGTGTATGTGTGTGTATATATATATATATGTGTATGTGTGTGTATGTGTGTGTGAACAATTTTTCAAAATTTAAAATATCTCACTCATATTAAAAAATTATACAAAATACATATCTAAATGAAAATAAGGGTCAATTTTTTTTAAAAAAAATTACCAAATGCTCAAAAAACCACTTAAAAACTATTTTCATTTTTTTTAATTGTTGGGGAAAAAACAAGCAATCCAAACGTATTTGTACCCCATATATTGAATATTGGATCATCGAGCTCTAGGTAGCGATCAAACATGCATGACTTACACCGTCCCTTCTATGCCAAACCATGACAGGACTTCTCAAAGACAACAAAATAAAAGAATAAGGAGGCGACGGGCCGGGGGACCTCACTCGACACCAGAGCTGGACCGAGCCGAGTGCGAGACGTAACAGCCCCATTCACATGTTATATATTCTCTCAACTTGCTTAACATCTAATTAGTTGGGTCTAGTCTAGGCATAGACAGATTTTCTTGGGCTGCAGTTTTGCCGTAGCAATGGAACATGGAATAGGCACCACAGAAGCGGGGGGCCGACAGTGGGACCGCAGTAGGCCCTTGTATCGTGGCCTGGTGGTGCAAATGGCGGGTTCAAGCATACTGCACTGTTTGTTGCATCAAGGGTCCCCATCTCCCATTCTCCTTTGTCTCCATTTTGTTTAAAGCGCACCCTCTTTAAATGCGCAATGCAAGTTCCACATGAGTACACTTACTCATTATTGTAATAATAGCCACATGCATCATTGAGGCTTATAACAAGTTGTCGTTTAATTATCTGCACCACAATTCAAATCTTGTTCAATATTATGTACGTCCAAAGTTTTCTACTTTTTTCTATCATATCATCATACAAGAAACGTGAAATTCACATGTAATTAAGTAACAAAAAATTCGGCATCATCTCTATCTATATATACCTTCTGTATTTTGATCAGTTTTAAACATTTTCCTTCAAAAATGTTTTAGGCGAGAAGCCCAAAGACGAGAGGAGAAATTGGCAATTTGCGACGAACATTCCACTTAAAGATCCAGGCACCATGAATGCTCGATCATAAAATGTCTATATGCATCATCTCCAGGAAATTGTAGACCCCCTCCGGCCCGCCTTATGCTCCCCCGACTTAGACACTGCCCTCGAACATCGTTTGAAACACTAACAATGGAAACGTTGACGTAAATATAGTTTTAGAACCTACATCATGTATTATCAATCATATGATTTAAAATGAGCACCCAATAATATCAAAACGAAGTCCAAGATAAAATAATGAAAATGAGTTATGTGGCCTGTTCTAGACCAAATAATCTAACAAAGAAAGTAACCGAAAGATCAACAAATTTTGCCAAAGGAAGTCAGCAGGAAATTATAAGCATAAGATGTAAAGTTTGAAAATCAAAGCATCTTCACTTTCCATATAAAACTAAAGGAATCAGAAGGTTTTACTTGTTTTAGCTATATATATGGAGAAGTAGTGCATACAATCTGATTATTCTTTAACACTACATTTATAATGTAAAAGAAAGATTGATTCTTCGCAAATTTAGAGCTTCTATGTGGCTACATGGCATGTAATATTGTAAAAGCTTTTCTTTTCTACTCAAAGAGATCAAATCTAGTTCCAAAATCAATTCATATCCTTATCTTGAAATGCTGTCGACGAAAACATCCTAATATAAGTTTTAAAAAATATATAGACAACAGTAACAGAGAACACGAGAATTTTTTTGAAATGATTAAACCGTTTAATTGTATCCGTCATTGAATTAATTAGAGGGGAACAACGTTGTAGGCTGTTGCATTCATCGTTCAGGACCAATGAGGCTTGTTCCGCATACAACAAAGGGTTTGTCGACAGCTTCATTAATTTTCAAAAAAGTGATAAATTAGACTAAACACTATTGTACACGGTTAGGTACTGCAAGAGAAATCAGCATATGATTTTATGTAAAATACTAGAAAAAATAGAAAGGTGCACTGTGTTGTTCCTATATTTACGAAACAGAAAAGAAAAAAATATTGAATTCAGTCGATCGCAATGTTCGTTTTTAATTTTCATGTTCCAGGGACTTTGGTAGATAAAGAGGTATTTGACATTATTTGCTGATAGTACAATATATATTATATTATTAAGTGTGAAACTTTTAGAATAACTATTTTAGAAGACACCAAAATATTTAAATCTATAATTAATGTCCTTCTTACCATATTAAAAACCTCTTCAAGTCACTCCATATCTTACACAGAAAAAAAATCAAAACAAAATTTCTCTTTTAAATCAAACAATTCTTCTAAATTGAAAATAATTTCATGTTAATTGTTTAATATTATTTGATCAAACTAAAAATAATAATAACACATGCAATGCGTGTACATTTTTTACAAGTTTTTATTATGTATGACACATTATGTAAGATTTTTGTTTAGGAAATATTATAAATCCATGCTTAAATTGGGCATTGTACGGATGATAATTAGAGTGAAATATTTTAGATTTTAAAATATAGCAAATACTTGATTATAAATTCGGGAATTGATGAAAATTGACTTAAATGTGATGTTTATGTTGGGAAGTGCAGAAATCGATAAAAATTTGTTATGGCATGATATTTGATTTTTAAACATTTAAATCACAGTAACAAAAATCGCAATAAGAGATGAACCATAGAGATAGATATGAATGGAGGAGTTAAATCTGTAAAATAACTTTGATCAAATAAATTTGAGTAGGTAATTTTCTTTAAAAAAAAATAGTTGACAGTTATAAAAAATAAACTCGACAGAGGACTTCTGCTCAAACACATGTGATGGTCTTACATTTACTAGAATTTTATAATGTCATAATTGATACAAGTACAAAAATTTATTCAGTCACATATACGAAGGGTCTGTTCCTGTCTCTTGAATTTTCCTAAGCAATCATCCGCATACCATGAACCTACGTCGACCATATAATGACTTTCTCCCTTTAGGCCCACGCTTGATTAAAGGGTAGAAGAGGAGACATGGGAGGCCACCAATATCTACAATATTATTTCCAATGGCCAACACCAAGCAATCTGCACGTTCTCTTAAAACAAAATTTCATCTCCTACCAAAACCCCGCATTTAATGCTTTATCTAATTCTTCTCAGTGCATATATAGGTCATATGACTCGTATCATATTCTAAACTCATTGTTATTCTTGGTCTTTCGCTCTGATCACACTGTTTACTTTTTTTCATATACCTCTAAATTATGCCTCCACTAGTACTTTATCTAGTTATAGATCTTTGTTTGCATGCATGCGCTGCTAGGCCACTTATGGTTTTGGATGTTGCACAATTTCAGGTATCGAGAAATGATTTTAAGTTTTGTATATTGAAGTATTGTAAAGAGTTATAGGAATAACCTCATAATTTGGTTCAGGGTTTAAACAGAATAGAACCTGAGACATTTGTGTCACGAGGAAACGTCATCGCTGAATATGGTGGGAAGATCTCTGATGGAACAACGGCTATCCAGTTTGAAAATCAGAGAACTTCTGCGGTTAAAGAAACAGAAGGCACGACAGGTTTGTAGAAAAGATTTTGTTTCATAGATTGTCTTTGTTTCTTCCTGGCTTTAACATAGAATACGGTGAGTGTATTTGACAGAATAAAAGTGTAACCTTTTAATATCAGTATCATATGTTCAAGCATAATAACAGTAGTCACCTTTTCTTATCTTGAGGTCATGCCCAATAATAATTACTATATTGCAATCTATTATGACTATTCTTTTCCTTAGTGTATCAACATATTGAGTTTCGGATTTGCAAGTCTCTCTTACTGATTACTGTCAACCTACAGGTAGTCCCTCGGTTAAAATTTTATGTTCAAGGAAGATTTTGCAAGAGGCTGCTGAAAAAATGGTATTTCTTTGAAACCGTTGTCCCATATTTCCCTCAAAATTCATGTACGTTACATAATTGATTTGAAGAGTTTAGACAATTCAGAGGTGATAGAAAGACATACAATCAACACTAATGATCCTTCATATATAGAATTTCCTTTCAGTCTATATCACGCATGCACAATATAATGGATTTAAGGAACAACAATATTGAATGTAAATCTGAACCACCATATAATACATGTGCAGGCATGGAAGAGATTTGAACGGTCCACACCAGAATCACCACCATCCAACGGTGAGGAAACTGTGAATTCTAAGGACAACAGAATAGCGGTGAACGTAGTAGTCATAGATTACGAACAACCCCATCGCAAACCACCTATTCATAACTGGGAACCTTAAACACTATCCAACACTTCTCCCGAAGTACATGTTCATCACGCCAAATCGAATTTTCTCTGCTGTGAATCAACAAATTTTTTTTCCCTTTTCCATTTACTTGGAGCGTGGAGGGGTACTAAAGTGGCTCCCTCCCCTTTTTGAATCATTATGCATGTATATTACATCTTTTTTTCAAGAATTGTAACACTAGAGACTTGTTGTACAAAAGAAAAAGAAAGAATTATAACTCTTAAGGGATGATATTCTCCAACTTCACAATTCAGTTCTCGGGTTGTTTCAAATACTTCAATTAAATGCATATGACAAGTTGCTGCAGGTGAAAATGTTATGAATTGAGTGACGATGGTCCCCTCTCAAGTTATGAGTTGTTCACATCTAATGTATTGAGAATAAAGAATTATAGAAACGAATTGGTTTTCTAATGTTTGTTTAGCCATAGGCATAAATGGTGTAGAATTTCACAAGACACTTTCCATTATCACTTATCAGTTTCTGCACTTTTAGTTGATTGTCCCTACTTCTGGTCCAGTTGCTTGAATTTATCAGGGTGGACATTTCACCGATTAATTCTATATTTTGCTTCTCTTCGTTTTTTATTGTTTATTTTCCTATATATTGATTCTTATTAGGCAGCAAACGAGGATTTTTTTAAAACCGAGACTGATTCAATGAGGCTGAAGCTGGCTTTTTGGCAAAGAGGGAGTCTAATTTATGTTCGGAGGAAAATGTTTTCCATCTCCGAAAATAAATGAAGCATACATCATATTTTCCAATATCTCATTATTGTTAGATTATCATTAGACCTATCTATTCACCCAGTGTAACATATAAAAACCAACCCAAACTCGAGTCTTCATCAACCTAGCCAACATATTTAAGATTACTTTCAGAAAATAGACAGCAATGCAGCGATTCGAAGTTCGTTATGGTCTACGAATTACACAAGACAAACAAATATTGGTCGGAGTAGAAGGACCAAGTCTACTATGCAAATAAGTAAAAGAAACCAAGCACTATCAATGTTTCAAGAATAATAAGGATGTGTTTGGGGTGCTGGAGTTCAGCTTTATGAATTCAAAATTTATTTACAAGTCCATCATGTACGTGACAAAAAAACAAATAAGAATTGAAATTCATCTTACAAGCTCTATATTTTTTGTCCATCTGTAGATGCATTGGACCCCAAAAAAAAATTCAGTTTCAAACCAATTCATTTAAAAAACACAAATCCATATCTATCAATCCTAAACAGACTTTACGAAAATGAGGTAATCATTCGAAAAATTATGTATTCCAATCTGAAAAAGAAAAGGCCAAGTAAATTTATTTACTCGACAAGAAAATTAAGGAGAAAGCAGTTATTCCCAGAAACAAATTGTTTTGCCCAACTCTATGTCAACAATACTCAAACTGGGTATTATCCCATAGTATTTGGATGAAACGGAACTAACATAGCACAAATGAAATTTAGCGCAACAAATCTGGAAATCAAAACAAAAAAATCCTTGTATTCTGAACAAGTTTGGCATTACAACTCTATGCACTCAGTATCAGTTGGGTCAATTACTGGTTAAGTTAATAAAGAATGGCCTTACATAATCCATGTATTCGAAAGTTCTTAAAATCCAAATTTAAGATCCATATCTCGGCCTCGTGACCAGAAGTCGGTTGGACATAATCCAAAATCAGTCAGCTGAACGACACATTTTATCTAGTACATACACTAATCAGAAGAAATTAACACATAATGAATGCACCAGAAAATATTACCGATCAATTACGTCAAAGATATTATTGGAGTTCCTATCTTTCAAATATGCTACAGCTCAAAATCAGTCAGAAAATTTTAACAAAGAGCAATTGGCAGTTTCAAAAGCAGATTTTGCTTTTTTAACAACATATTTAAACTTCATTGTTCTTGTTACAATATATCATAAATAATTCAAAAGGCATTAAAGATAGTCACATAATCTGCAACTGAGCACTTGTCAATTGCCATTGTAAGGAATATGTTGTTTGACAGTTATGAATAAATACGTAAACGGCAATTAAAATAGCAAATTTGTGTTTTATCAGAATTAGGTGTTGTGCCAAATGTTACAACATCTTGGACAACATGCAGCAGAATATTAACTTTTCTAACACAAATCGACTTTACATAAATAAACGGACAAGATTAAATATGCACAAGTATAAATATTTGTGCGGTGCCTTATGGAAAAAATTAATCACTAGAAAACCACAATATTTACACAAAAACCTATCACTAGTGATTATAACAAAAATCAATTTTCTCAACAAGTTGAGAAAACAAATGCTTCTAAAAACAAGTAATCAAAATAAAAACTAAAACAAGAAAGCCAAAGCGTGATGCCAAAAAGAGAATCCACGAAAACAATCTTCAGCCAACTTCTTCACAGAAGTTGTCTGCAGATGTTCCCAACATTCAAGGCAACACGCGATATCTGCACTCTTCAAAACAACACGATCCTTGACGAATTATTTCTTTGATATTCTCGGCATGTACAAGTGCGTGTATGACTATTCTTCATGAAGAAGCCGAGAGGGAAAGAGAGCCCAATGATGTCCTTTGTCTCTTATTTATAGATGTATACTTTTATCTCCACAAGGAAACCTATAAAATAAGGAAAGTAAGAGTTTTATTAGAAATAAACTCTATTTAACCATTGATATCATATCTCTATAAATCATTTTAATAAATAACATATCTAGACTACTTTTGAATGATTATCTCCTTATCTAAGAAAGGCAAAATCACATAAAATAATCTACTCAATCAAATCAACAAGGAAAAATAATTTTAGAGAAATAATTAAATTCTAAGGAATTCTAACTATTAAAGTTGAGAATATTATTTCCCTTCAACCATTCAAGCAAATACTCTCAGAATCACAATTATCTGACATGTTGATTCACAACCTAAGCTGGAACAGGTGGCTGGACTCACAATAGGGAATAAACAATGGGACCGTGGGTCAATACATGTTTTGGTTACTGATTCTTTTATATTTCAAAACCCGCAACCAACATTACTTTCTTGGAACTCTTTTTTAGTACTCATTTACATTGTTTGGTCAAAAGTCAAAACTTGTCTCAACGATCACCTCGTTAATTTGCATTAGCATGATAAATCTGTAATTTTAATGGCTTCAGAGTGACAGCCACTCAAACTATTAGGACGTAAACCATTTAGAGATGAATTGAGGCACCAAACAACTAGATTCTCCAAACAAATGCTATCTCAGCAAGTAGAAATACTAGAACAGAATTTCAACTTGTGCCAGAAAAGAACTGGTAATTATTAAGCTTGATTCTAAACTCCGTGCAAGATTTTGATGCTTGAAGTTGATAGATTGATAATTTGGGGAAGTTGTGAAAAACAGCTGGCATAATGAATGGTGTGACTGAATTCGTAACTGGATTCATAGCAACATGAAACCACACACATGTTCCAATCTCACATCAAGAAGAAAAGAAACAGGGGACCTCCTAGTATGCATGCATCTCTTCCTCAATTAGCTACTTACTGCACATCAAAGATGATAAAACTGGAAACCAATAATCAAATATCAGGGCCCTATTGGCTCATCCACATCCACAGATTCAGAAAGACAATGTTCTACTGCCTGAAAACATTATTGATATGCATGTGAGTTGCTTGGAGGCCTTCCATTGACCATGAATCAATTTGGCAATATCAAATCAAGTGAAATCCTCAGGCAATTTGCTGATTTCAAAGATGGTTTACGAGATTCAGAGTCATAAAAATCTGCAGTAAACATAATAGTATTCAATCAAAATTTTTGCATATTCTATAAATGTTTATGCTATTCAAACTAGACTTCTATATAATTTTAAAAAGACTTGTAAAAACTCTATAAAAGTCTAGATTTATTGAAATTTTCAATAGATTTTTAATAACTCTAGAAAATTCATTAGTATACCGACATTAAAACCAAATATGCAAATTTAAATTGTCAAAATTTGTCTATAATTCAACCCAAAGATTTGGATAGATTTTTAAAACTTCTAACTCATACACTAACTTTTTTTCTCTATATAATTTTTTTCCTTTTTAGATGTTTCATTTTTGTTGATTTTTCATTTAATAATTTTTTATTTTAATATCATAAGAAATTTTGAATTGTATTATTGATTTTTTGATTTTTAATTTATGATTTATACAAATTAACTTAATATTCAATAATAACAAAAGATAGATCCAAAAATATAATGTCGCTTAATTCTTAATAGTTGATTATAGATTAAAAATTTAGATTTTAAGCTATAATTTCTAAAGAAATTTCATGATATAGTTGATAAAATAATTTATTTTATTTGTTGTTTAAAAATTACATTTTATTTCTTTATTTTATAACTTCTAATCTTGAAATTCTAAAAAGTTTAAAATTATAATTATGATTTTTTTAATAAAATTATTACACTGGATATAAGTAAATCATAAAATTATATTGTCTCATAGAATAGAAATTAATAAAAATAATTTTTAGTCAAAAAATTATAAAAAAAATTTAATAATAATTTTTCCTTAATTTTATTAATACAGTGCATACAAACGCTCACACACATATATATGTACGGATTATATAATTTAAATTTTAAATAATTGAATTTATTAACTAATATAAAATTTTAAAAACTATTATAAAATGAATATGTTATATATGTCAATTAATTATTAGTTCAAATAAATTAATAAAAATAATATGGTATAATTAGATATAAAATCATAGAATTCTATACAAAAAGTTTACAAAAATCTAAAAAATCTTGTAAAAAAATCTAAATGAATCCACATAAATCTGTTTGTTGAGATTCTGTAAAAGTAAATAAAAATATATCAAATCAACAAAAGTCTATCATTTAAAAAAGTCAGTAAAAATCATCAATACATGCATTCCAAGTATTTTATACTCTAGGGGTTGAAATAAACTTGAGGAGTTCATTTTCTTTTTCTTTTTTTTTAAATAGTTGACCAAAGATAGCATAAGGTTTTAAAAATTATGTGATCAAATACGTTTACAGCACCAAGTTTTAGAAGGTGAAAAAATTCTTGCACGAAAATTTCTACCATGCTTTTTCACATCTTTGGTTTTATCAAAAATTACTTTATAGAAATGGTGGAATATATTCAAAATTATACAATTGATAGTACAAATAGGAAAGTGGAAACTATGTGGAAGAAGGGAAATTATATGCCGAGACTTGGACTGCACACCGCTTACCTTCTCGAACATCATAAAAGTCCTTAGTTGACACAAAGAGAAAACGTTTAGTCACCGATAGTTTTCGTGGATATGCGAGTCTAATACAATACATGCATGTCTATAAGTGATAATTAATTTGGTTGTGCATTTTTAAACTTGTGAGACTGTTTGAGATACATATTTGATTTTGTTTTTGATATCCCAAGAATACCTGCGTCCATTTTCGAAAACATAATAGAAAATGTATTTTTCAAAAATTAAAAATAAGATTTTTTAATGTTTGAAATTACTTTTTGTTCCACGAAATATCACAATAATACCATAGTAGAAAAGTCTTGCTACGTTGAAAAATCAGGGCGGCGGGCGGCGAGTTTGTTTCCGCCTCGTCCGATCCTTATATAAGCGGCGAGGCTAGTCACCATTTTCTCCACCATCGACGCTCATTCATACACACAAGAACTCACACATACATACACGATTCCATTTACACATAATGCAGAAGAGTACATCCACCTCCTCCCTGGGCCCCGGTGGCCTGGACTTAACCCCAGCCTTTTTCACCCCAATTACTGGTGGAGCCCCGCCGTCGCCCACCAAGCGCCACACCAAGATCACCGTAGTTGGCGTCGGGAATGTGGGTATGGCCATCGCCCAGACGATCCTCACCCAAGATCTTGCCGATGAGCTCGCCCTCGTCGACGCCAAAGAAGACAAGCTGCGCGGAGAGATGCTCGACCTCCAACACGCCGCCGCTTTTCTTCCACGTACGAAGATACGCGCCTCCCTCGACTACTCTGTCACTGCGAACTCCGACCTCTGCATCGTCACCGCCGGTGCACGGCAGAACCCGGGAGAAAGCAGGCTGAACCTGCTGCAGAGAAATGTGTCTCTGTTTAGGCATATTGTGCCGCCGTTGGCTAAGTACTCTCCGGATTGTATAATATTGGTGGTTTCGAACCCGGTTGATGTGCTGACTTATGTAGCCTGGAGGTTGTCAGGATTCCCACCTAACCGGGTTATCGGATCCGGTACCAACTTGGACTCGTCCAGGTTCCGGTTCTTGATCGCCGATCACCTTGATGTTAATGCACAGGATGTGCAGGTGAGATTATTTTATTCTTTGTTATTATTATTTAATTATTTTCACTTTTGAAAAGTTAACTCCACATATCCATGGCGTATTACTGGCTGCAATAGCTTATCCATTTCATATTATTTTGAGTTATCATATCAAGCTGATTATCGGCCCCAAGTCCATTTTCAGAAACGGGTTATCATTTCTTGCGCAAAAATAATCTGCAAATCCAGTAGAAAAAAACATAGTACCATGTTGTACGGAATACTGCCGACACTATTTTAAATAAAAGTCAAATGGTGTGTCACTTCCCAAGGTTTTCACAACGAGCATATAAGCCATGACATGAGATCTACCTACTACATTCGCGCGATTACCATTTTTTCCTTTTGTCAAAATGCGAGTTGTTGCCAAAGACTTTTGGTCTAGCATCCCACCAATACAGAGAGGGCAAGGATTCTAAATCGATAATATACCATTTTTTCTGTGTCATAAAAGAATGCGAGGAAGGAATAGTGCTTGTTTGGGTAGTGAAAGGCGAGTGATCTGGGATCCTAAACTAATATTAAAGGAAATGAAGTTTGTCAATCACCCAAGTAACGCATGACGAATTCAGACAAAATGCTTGGACTTTTGTGACAGGCCAGTGCTAGTAATTGTGCTACCTGGATATAAGTAAGCTGCCTATGTATTAATTATTCATACCTTTGCCATTCTAGGCCTACATTGTTGGGGAACATGGTGACAGTTCAGTGGCTCTATGGTCAAGCATAAGTGTTGGAGGAGTCCCAATACTAAGCTTCTTAGAGAGGCAACAGATTGCCTATGAGAAACACACCTTAGAAAGCATCCACAAAGAAGTTGTCCAAAGTGCATATGAAGTCATAAGCTTGAAAGGCTACACGTCGTGGGCGATCGGGTACTCTGTCTCTAGCTTGGCCCGAACGATACTAAGGGATCAAAGAAGGATCCATCCAGTCTCCGTTCTTGCAAAGGACTTCTACAATATCGATGGTGGCGATGTTTTTCTAAGCTTGCCTGCTCAGCTAGGTAGGAGCGGAGTGTTGGGGGTAACCAATGTGCATCTTACTGATGAAGAAGCTCAGCAGCTGAGGAACTCCGCCAAGACCATTCTGGAAGTACAAAGTCAATTGGGAATATAATGCCTTTTTTTTTTGTGGTTGTGATTTTGTGAACATTTTATGCATTGTTTGTACTAATTTTCAAGCTTCTATGTTATGTTATCAATATTTTATATATGATTTCAGTTTTTAAGTTGATAATTTGCTCAATATAGCTAGCTCGATATTAAGCTTCAAAATAGAGAAATGAGTCCGAATTTAACACTACTTTGAGTCGATCCTGATATTAAATAGTTTATTTTGAAATTCAAACTAGACTCAAATTGATTTTAAAAAAAAATTGCATGATCAATCATAGATTTGGGCGTTTGGCCACGGTTCTTTCAGAACATATATCTGAATTGTTTCAATAATATATTTTTATTAAGTTCATATATTTTTATTAATTTTTTAAAATAATAATTATACCTGACCCAATATCCGTTTTTATACCATACCCACTTTATATGGGTCCGGGTCCGGGTGTATCCGTTAGACCCGAACCCAGGGCAATCGTGTATGTGCTACGTCGCAGTGACATCTCTTTTTCCCCTCTTTCAATTAGCACTGGAAATTTCACAGCAAAAACTAGAAAACGCATATCGAAATGGCAGGAAGGTTGAGTAAGGCTGCGTCCCGGATCATGGGTGCAAACGGTGTCGTTTCACGTTCCGTCGCATCCTCTTTCCGCCAGAGATCGGGTATGGGCCTCCCCGTTGGCAAACACATAGTCCCTGACAAACCCGTAAATCTCTGAATTCTATTTTTTTCGTGGAAAAAATAATAATTGAACGCTACTGAAAGTGAGCTCACCTTGGTTAATTTACTATACATTGCTGAATTGCAGCTTCCTGTGAACGATGAGCTTGTATGGGATAATGGAACTCCATTTCCGGAGCCATGTATTGATCGCATTGCTGATACTGTTGGAAAGGTCAGATTTTGAACTATTTGACGTGTTTTTTGTTCAATTGGATAGATTTTCTATTTGAAATGAATGTTGAGCTTTAGTTTGATGTTCCGTGAATTTTTTTATGTTCAATTAGTATGAAGCTTTAGCTTGGTTGTGTGGAGGATTGAGTTTTTTCGCATCGCTTGGATTTTTAGCTGTGTGGAATGATAAGGCTTCTAAAATCCCATTTGTAAGTCATTACTTGTTGATTCCTTCTATTGTTTTAATGCAAGCTCTATATTATTATGATGGTTATATTTTTATGTGTGACAAGTTAAATCTTTTGACTAAGATTGCTGTTATGCTTAGTCTATTTAATTTGGCTATGATTCTTCTTAAATTAAGTATACCATGTATTTTCTCTGGAGTATATATTTTAAGATAATGACGAAATAGGATTTGCTGATGTTTGAATGAAGAATTAGAATAGATTTTGTGTATTCTTTCTTGTGCACTTGAACCCATCTTTAATGGATGAAGATTAATTTCTGTGTCACTGAAATGTTTTCTCTGCTTTGCAGCTGGATAATAACACGAGTTATCATTTTCTCATGATTTGCCTTTATTTAGTGATGCAATCAGATGTCATCATGAATTTTCTTTCGAGTGCGATGTTCTTACTGTTCTATGAGGTTATGATTTTTCAGCTACCCCACTTCTCTTAGTATGCATTTTTCTTCCAAGATTTTTGTGGGCAAAACTCTTTAATAATTAAGTAATGTGCCCAAGTAATTTTTAGCGTGATATGTGAGTGTTTTAGTATTTTGAAGGTAAGTCAGATCTCTCATGAAATTAGGTTTATGGAGTTTACAACAAATCTCGAACAGTCTTCTTTTGGTTTCTCTTTATTAAACTTCGATGGAAAATTTATGACGTATATTTGGCTAGAACAGTAATTTCCAATCCACTTTTTTCTTGCAACTGGATATTGCCAGGTGTTAGGGCTTCTATGCATTTAAAATTTGTGGAACTTTAATGGAATTTTTTCATGAAAAAGAAATATTGGTTACTTGCTAGTTTTGGGTTATGAGTGATTGTGATTGGAGAGTTGGGGTCATGACACCCTATTCCAACTTAGGAGTAGAATAAGAGTCCAACTCTGCTAAAAAGGCATCTCCACCTGACGTTATTGTCACACTTGCCTATTATTAAACCTGACTTAAACACTACCAAGTACACCAAAATCATTCTTTATGGAGTCACTATTTCTACCGAGTCATTTGCAGTTGCATCTTCATGTGAAAGCTCCTCCCCACATTGATTGTCCCATTGAACCCACTATCAAGATTATTCAGAACTTCTGTGCGATATTTTTTCCAAATAACTAAAAGGAGCTACGGAGCTTGCCCATGAGTTGGTATATGATGTGCTCCAGTGAGTAATAACGGTCAATCTTCCATTCTTCAGTTCTCCTAGTTATTACTTTAACTACTTTAAGGTTGAGGACAAGACGTCAACCTAGTCGTTAGGTTTCATTGCGGCTCTGGCAATAACTGGATTTCCACTCACTTTCTCCAGCTCTTTCCAAATTTATGTTTTGGCTGCTGGTTGAGACAATTTTGCCTAGTTTCTGCTAATCTAGTTGTTTGCATAATCTCTCACAAGCTACAAATCCATTCTAGAATTCTTCTCATTATATCTCCCAGGAAATTATCCATTATATCACAATTTTTTGTATGATAAGAGGGATCAAACATGTAGTTCTAGAACAATGAATTAGATGGAGATGTCTGATATTGAAGAGCTGAGGATAGATAGAGAGCTGTCCCCCGCCTCTGAGCGGAAAGACTCTGAAGTTGTCGATAATTGTCCTCGATTAGATAGATGCGGCTTATCCGGCGTATTGGTAGAGCATCCATTTTCAAAAAATGCTCTGAGACCCTCTTGGAATCTGAAATAATGCTTGAGATACATTGGATCAAAGACTTGATCCAAAAACTTAATCTCAAGGATCCATTGGAATTGTAACTCTGGACGAAAGTGGGTCTGCTAGCTACGATGCTGCTGAAGGAGCCGGGACTAGATACAGATCTCAATCTCACTCTATAAAGTCAAGTCGAGGATACTATCAAAACGCTTAACCATAGCCACAGAAGCAATAGTTTGATCAAATAGTAACTATAGGGGTGGGGATTCTTTCATCATTGAGAGGTGAGCGTGTATGAATATACTTGTTTCCGAGGGGTCTGATCAAGGCATTTTAGCATGCAACCTGTGGGCTTACTTCAAATTGCTGCTTAATGAGTATAAATATTCCTGTGGCGCTTTATTTGATCTTTCCAAATTGAGCTTTAACATGTGAAAAACAGTAATTTAGTTGCAAAGTGGTATGAATTTGCCAAACTAACATGAATGGTTCCTGTACTTGTGGATTCTAGGTCTTGCTTGATGAAAATTTGATTATCTTTGCATGATATGCGTACTTACTTGAAAAAAATATCTCAGCACATGTTTCAATAATCTGATATGGTTTCAAAAATCTGCACTTCACATTTTATCCTTTATTTTTATCAGGCACCGAAGATCTACCCTTACGACAACTTAAGAGTGGAGCTTGGAGAGGAACCCTAGGTTTCTGATTGTGGATTAGCATCTCATGCGTGTCTTCTCGTGTTCACTTCACTTTGTTGGAGTCTCAGTCAAATAATAATGTTTGAAAATTCGAGTTGAAAAACTAATATATCTGAACTTTGAGCAAATGAATTGTTGGATTGTTTTCTATTAATCGTCATTTGTGATTACATGTGGATCCTTTTTTATTTTGGCAAAGAGGTGAAAATTTCCGAATCAGTGTGCATGGGATATTGGACTTAGAATTATATGAAACCCACAAATAAAGACTTACATACTATGTTTAACCCTCTCAAAACCCCTAAAAATATCAATCTTGGGAGTCAAAATTTTCGAAGTTTATCCCTGTCCTAGGGGTCCTAGCATTAAGGATTTTGCTTTTTTTTTTTTTTTTTTTTTTTTTTTTATAACAACCCTGGCTATTTATACTCCAGTTAGAAACATGAAGTACAGTTATGACATTCATTGGACGGTAACAAAATACGATGCCTATAATTATTTTGACAGGCATCTTTTGTATTTAATCAGTTCAAATTATTACAGTCCAATTAGTTTGGGAACCACAAAGTTTGATGGGCAAGAAAAATCAAAAGCACCCGAATTAGAACATGTATATACATAGGTTTTTATAAAGTTTGACGGGGTTGATTTAAATTTTCGCCGTCAGAGAACCTTGCACTGAACTCCATATCTCCATTGTTACCATGCACTAACCATACATAAACACCACAACTTCCATAAGACTGGTTCTAAGCAGCAAGCAATGAAAGAAGAGTTGAAACACAATAATGTCTGATGATATCAATTCTATATCTCAAAACTTTGCTGTATTCTAATTTTAACTCGGCACATTTCAATCTAATTTTGAGATACTTCTTGGGTCTTGAAGTTACTACTAACTCTAGCTAGAAGCTTATACTTATATTGCTCTCGTTTGCCTATCGATTACGCATTTTGGCGGTATGATACTAAGTTTCAATATGGATTTGACTTATTTTCTTGCTTCTCAAATTTCTTGATACACATTTATAAATTCGCTGATTTTCTTTTTCTTCGTCCCTTCTAAAGAATATATTAAGTCTTAGGTAAAGCAACGAGTTCACGTGATTGTAAAATCCCTGCTACAAAAATCACACATGACAGAATCCAACCGTGTTTGCTGAACCACATCTCCAGGCCTAAATGGTCACTTCATAGACGAAACAGATATATTTTGATAATTTTTCTTAAATATGATCGTATGTTTTAGATAGTCTTGCCCGCAATATTTGGATCATTAACCAAAATGAATAAGCGATAATGGAGGCATCATGGAGAAAGAAACATGAAAGTTCGTGCAAAGTGGACACCTTGTATATGGAACCATCACGGATTGGCATTGAAGTTTGCAAATTGACCCACTAACATCCAAAATTTTCATTTCAACTTTTATGTCCATCCCTTCATTCCTATTGCCTCTTCTTCCAATACAGTTCCTTAATTACTAGGCTTGTCATACATAGTTGCACCCGATTGCTTTTGAAACTCATTAGTTTTTCAATTTTTAGGACATGCAAAATAATTTTTGTTCTTTAATTTTAGATTTTGGTACCAAAAATGCTGACATAAGATCAAAAATTACTAACTTATCATATGTCATTTTAGTATTAATGTCATACACACTCCCATATCGGATCAGGTGAAATATTTGAATTGCTGAGATTCATTGTCCACTGGTTCTTGTACGAGCCATAAATGGTGTCTCGTATAAATTTATTGCCTTAAATAATAAATTAAAATCATCACCGTTTGACTCATCAGTAGTCCTTTTAACATCAAGAACCTCCTGCATGTTTATGGGCTGTCATCTTTAACTCGATCGATTATTTGTACTTTTAAGTTCCAAAAGTTCTGTGGGAGCTAGCAACTTTGGTCTTTGCTACATTAATTTTATAAAATCATTACCATTTGACTCATCAGAGTTATCACATGTTTGTACATGATATTTCAGTTTTAGTCGACTATCTTTTTTGTTGTTGTAATTTTAGTCATTTTTTCGACATGACGCTCATGTGACAATAATGCAATATTGATGTAATTAACGTAGACGTTTGCAGTATCATATCAATAATCTCAATAAAAAATGACTAAATTTTCTAAAAATCGAAAGATACTGAAAATATTTATTATCAAATTTTCATAATATCAATGACATGATATGAATTAAAATTAAAATTATATATAATTAACTCGATTTGGTTAAATTTAAAATCAATCCAGCCCTTGACCGACTAAAAACAAATACGAACCACCGGTTTGAGTTCTGTTTTCTGGTTTATTTTGGTTTTTGCTCCACCTAGCCAAATGTCCCGAACATTTATAAATAAAAATTATGCATATTTTATATATAACTAGCAATAAACACACGATAATTAGCGTGCACATATTTTCAACGTTATTAATTAATTTTAAAAATATTTAAATTGTTGATTATGATTAACAAATAATTAGTTATTTTCAGAATTTACTAAAAAAATTATTATAATAATTTATATTGAATGAAGAAAGTGTATTTTTGTCTATCTATTAAAATGATCACATTAGTTATTATAAAATGTTGATACATTATTATATAGAATATTAGTATTTACTAAAATAAGTTATTATAATAGTTTTTATTAAGTTAAAGAAATATCTTCAAATTTACATAACATATTCTCCTAATAATTGTCGAGGGAATTTACGATTAATTCAATCATATAATAAGGACATTGTCTTAATATTTAATTCAATGGTGTAGTATGAGTGACATCTAATTTTTAATGTTGTTCAACGCATTGCCCGACGTGAAAAATCGTATGTAGCTACATGATCATGAATTGTTAATATCTTAGTTAATCACCGCTTGAAATTAATTAAAGAAATCTTGGGTCTACCATTAAATTTTTTTTTTTTTTTTTTGGAGTTAAGAGAGATGTTTGAACCCGATACCTCATCCTAAACTTCGGACATCGGTGCCAAATGAGCCATCACCCATCTACGGCTCTACCATTTTTATAATTATTTCCCAATATTCATTATTCTTAAAAAAAATTCATTTTTAGTTTTTATATATTTTCTTCTTTTACGATTTTGGTATACTATGTTATCGAATTTTAATCTTAATAAAGTATTTTCTCATTTTTAGAAATTCTAGTCTTTTTTATTGGTAAATTGATGTGACACTACACACTTCAGCGCCACGAAGAAAAAAAAACTAAAATTAACAAATTAAAACTGAAATCTGACAAAATAGAAGATCAAAACCGAAAAAAATATAATAACAAAAAAAATGCAATTTTCCTTCTTAAAATAGAAATTATTTCTCCTGTCCCGCCCATGGTTTTTCCCCCAATTTGGAGTTTTCTACCTAAATCGTTTGTGATTATATTTTGTATCATATTACTTAATATTTGCGGATTTTCTTTTTAAAGCTGGTGTTATAAAAACGTCTCACACATGAATAAGAACAAACTTGGTTTTGAATATTACAACAAGAATGCAATTACAATATATAGAGAGAAAAAAAGCTGTACTGCCTTCTACAACAAAATTATAGGAACCAGTATGTTTTTCTCCCTTTATTTGGCACGCGAGAAATCAAATGCTAAGTGGGATGAGATACACTCCGTAAACCAGCTAGCGTCACGTCTTGCGACCCGTATAAGTTTTATACAAGGCCCTCGTACTATTTTCGTAATGCAACGATAATCAGTTCTTGAAATGTCTGCGTCCATTTAGCATAGAACCACTTTAAAAATGAAATCGAAAGAAATTAATAGCAACCCTCCATGCACGAACGGGCGAATTTTACAAGTGGTAGCACAATTTTTTAAGCACATTGGAAGCCTGGTGGAACTTTCTTGGAGCAGACATTAAGAAGCAAGCTAAGGGAAACTGGGACATTAAGGTTGATTCCCAAAATATTGGCTTTAAGAGCCGTGCAAAGGCACGCGGCCGCCTCGAGATCGGCTAAGCCCTTGAGTAAGGTGCAACACGGAGTTTTCGGGGGAGTGCCGATGGTCACACTGATCAATCCACCCAGCAAATCGGCACATGCAGCTAGTTTTAGGGTATCTCTAGGGCAGGTGGCTGGGACAGGGGCACCCGGCGGACATGGTTTCGGTTTCGGTTTCGGCTTAGGGGTAGGGCAAGTGTCGCATGCCGTAGAGAAAGTGAAGAATAGAAGGTTTAGGACAAAAAATAGGGCAATGGATGTGCTTTTCTTGGAAGCCATAATTTGCTCAAACTTGATGCTTGTGTGCAATGAGGGATTGTAAGAATGAAGAGGCTTTTTGGGATGGAAGGATTTGCGTAGGAGTCGATTTTATAGGAGAGAAAAGGGAGTGGTATCAGCTGGGAGATAGGAGTGGCCAGCGAGACGGTAAATCGTTCTCCGTATGTTTTAAAATTGTTTGAGATAATCAAGTAAACATATTTTCTGTACAAATAAAATTAATAAAATATATTATTGCTCTAGTATAGTGTACATATATATATATATATATATATAGAATTACTCTTTTTTTAAAAAAATATTAAATTTCGAAAATTAAAAATCAAATTTAAAATTTTTGTGATTTTTAAAAAGTGATTTTAAATAAATTTTCGTATAAATTTAAATTTTATTCCAAAGACAAAGATACTGAGTGAGCAATGATCATGTAGACCATGTGATTCTATTGGGTAATGAATTTATTGTTTGGAGGAATTGTTATAATAAAATAAGTGTAATTTAGGGATTCTGAAAAACCGACCATGGTTTTAATATTGTCTTTCTCAAGATTAATTAATTATCGTGAAGAAACAAGAATGATGTTAACTCTTCTAGAAGCTAATTTGTAATAATTAATTTGGAGTGACATGGACATGAGAGGTTTAAAAGAAATACTTCCTTGATATATATGATGTCAAGATTAAAGTAAGCTTTAAAAATCTTCAAAAAGTTTAATATTTAAAAATGGTGTTTTCTCAAGGACATGAAAAATAAAATGTAATTCGAAAAATAATAAATGTTTTTTTGTGAATGAATTCTGTAGGGTCATTGGTCTACTAGTGATTTTAGCTGGCATCACTAACTTTTGGATGCATGTGAAGTAGGATAACAAATTGCCATGTTCCTTTGCTAAAATCTAAATCTATTGATTTATATATCATATCTTTTTTATTATTATTTTATTTGAACTATGTTCTCAACTTAAGATTATAATGAAAAATATAAATTCATTGTTCTTGATTAGATATTAATATATTCCATTCATTATATATCTAAATGCTTGTCTAACGTCTCGTATTTGCAGTCGACCTATGGCGATGGTATGATCCATTGATTCGATTTGTTTACACAGATAACTAGTTCCATTAGATTATACGGATTCGATTCAACTTTTTTGTAGCTGTACGTGCTTGTGCAAATAGCAATTTGTTCATTTTGGTCCAAACATGGTAGGCAGTAGTACCGCGCGGGTGATCAATTAACGGGGAAAATGGAATATCAAATATCTTGAAAATATTAAACCCAAATTCAACTTTTTTGTAGCTGTATGTGTTTGTGCAAATTATTATACTTTGGACATAAAAAAAAATAATATTTTTCATAAGTTGGATCTGGTAGAAGATCTTGAAAATATTAAAAGGAAAAATAATCTTGAATTTCAAGATTATTTTATTCCTTGAAATAATATCTTACTTAAATTTAATTTTTTATTTATTAGATTATACAGAATATTGGATTTTGTCTTTCTAGATCTTATATTTATGATAACGATTTTGATAATATGGAATTATTGATTTAAAAAGAAGTTGCTTCTAATAAAACTCTTGATTTCCTTATCTTGTAGATTTCTTTGAAAGATGAGGTCATGAATTATAAATAAGAGAAACAAGACAGGAAAAGAGCGCTGCTTCGATTTATTGCTAGCTCCGTGGTCTTTCACTCTTCACTTGGAAGTTTTCGTGGTTGTATATCGTGTGCACTTTGCACGTTGTGGTTTTCAGAGACAAATAATTCTCAAGGACGTTGCTGTTTTGAAGAGTGATGTTTCACGTGTTGTCGTGATTGTTGGAGACATCTACAGACAACATCTATGAAAGAGTTGGCTGAATATTTGTTTTTGGCATCACATTTTCGCTTTCTTAATTACGTTTTAGTGTTGTTGGTTGTTTTAGAAAGTATTTGATTTTCTCAACGTGTTGAGAAAATTTGTTTTTTGATTAAAATCACTAGTGTTAGTTTTCGTGAAAACTCGTTGGTTTTTCTAGTGATTATTTTTGCGCCCCTGAGGCACTGCTAAATACTTGTGCAAAATTTAGTCAGGTCCATCTATTTACTTAAAGTTAATTTGTGTTACAAAATTATACATTCCGCTTCATGTTTTCTGAAATGTGTACAACACTTAATTCTGATAAAACACAAATTTACTGTCAAATATGTTTATACTCATTACTGTCAAACAAAATAGATCTCAAACCTTACAAATATTAAACCCAAATGAAACAAACTTAGAAATATGGATTTTCTTTTAGGAAAAGGAATATGGATTGATTTAAATATTGCAGCAAATGGTTGCATGCATATTCTATCAAATACAATGAATCCTCTTGCAAATGAACACGTACCAGTGACAGCTAACGAGCATTCCAAGTGTCTCAAAGCATACCATTAGCGTCCCTTATCTATATTCCTCTGCTGTATTGTTTCTGTATTCTAATATTTGTGGGACAAAAAAAAATGGTTTTCATTTAAACTCAGTCCTTCTGCAGAAGAAGCTCCCTCCTTAGGTCTATTGTAAGGTTAGTGTCAGTTCATTTACTACAACTTGCTGGTGCAACTAACTGTATTGTCGTGTCAATTTACCACTAACTGCTTTGTTAGGTCAATTTTACAATTGGTCGGATGCATTAAAGATAGGTTGGTTTGTTTGCATTACGATGAACCATATCCGACATGGCGTTGACCTGTTTCATGCTATCCTCGGGGTAAAAATCAGATGGTGACATTTTTCCTCAAACGTGGCGTCTATTGAAAAAAATATGGACCTCACATGAATTGATAAATATTCACCGTTTGACGTATTGTTAAGACAATATCTTAAAAGTAACATTTCATTTCTCGTGATGTGATTGTGATGAGCCGTTGATGTAGCAATGATGTGTATATGGCACATCTACACTCTTGATAAAAATATTTAAAATTACTAAAAATTTAAAGATAAGGAATAAAACTGAAGTTTAATAACATATAAGATCAAAATGGCGACAACAATTTTTGCTCAATTTATTTTTATATAGTGTACCAAAACCGGGTCAAGATCGAACATTATTCGTCACATTGTCTAAAGTAGCAAGTGGCCCTAATATATGACGACAGTGCAAACCCAACTCTTTAACATCGGAAACTTCTAATTGGGACCTTAATTAGGTCCAATAAGAAAACCCATATTTATTATTAGAATGTCAAAATCAACTAATAACGGGCATTATTCTTAGGATCCAAAATCACATCTAAAACGGATATGACTGAACGAATTATACACAAATAATTTATATTCTTGAATGTTGATCTCGTCTCGCGTAAATAGATCGGATAGAGTCGGTGTTGAATCATATGAATAAACTTTTCTATTGAAAAATTTAATCAAAATTTTCGAGTCGTATACGAACTTTGTTTCTGTTTTTTTTTTTCATGCATGTATATGCAAATACATTATACACCATGGATACAATACTAATGAAGGGAGATGAAGTTGAAATAAATGACTTCAACTTGACCACCAGATATTAATGCATATATCTCAATCACTTCTATTTCATGTCATCAAACTGAGTCCCTAATTAATAATTAAAGGTCTTTTTCCTACAAAATGTCTCGTCTCGTCTCGTCCACTTGAAGCTGAAAAAATCTATTTTCAACAAGCAATTTGGATGTGGGTTAGTTTAAATTCAATTAAATGTGTATTTATTTAATAATCTTATCGTGCATTCTATTTAATTTCTTGTTGTAAAATTAAATATTATTTTTATGACATTTTACAATAAATGTTTGATCAGATGCTAAAAACAAACATAATATGTTGAAAATATATATTGTGTCTTTCATTACGTCACTTATCTTTATCCACTGAGCATTTCATACACCAACTTGGACACATGAATAGATGGGGCTTTTTAACTGTTTACCGTACGTTTTCTAAAAATTTAATAGAATAAGGTAAAAAAAATTTTTTAACAAACTAATTTGTCAAGCCTCTTCAAGGGGCGTGACTTTCAATTTTTTTTTAAAAAAAAACAAGTCACGCCATATGAGATGGCGTGACTTGCTTATTATTCTTTTAAGAAAAAGCAATTATTATTTTTTTAAAAAAAGTAAGTCACGTCCTTATCTTTTTTTTTTAAAAAAATAATAATACAAGTGACATGTTCAAATTATTTCAGAGTTGCACGCCTCCGCACATATATTAAAAACTGCAATAACATAACTTTAATAATTTCGAATTCATTATAATATTATAAATTTTTCTCTATAAATTGAATACTTAATTGACTCATTTCATTCGCTCCTTTCGTATTTTTCATCGGTAAGTTCTAGTAAATGTTTGAATTTATTTTTCACTTCCGGCAAATTTTTAATAATTTGATTTTTTTTTTTTTGGTTTTGCAGGTTCATTTT
>NC_133311.1:19690655-19703358 GCF_012295235.1 Primulina huaijiensis | reverse complement strand
GTATTATTGTTTTATAATAATTATATAATTGTATAGTATGATAATAATAATTTTAAATTTATTTGTTTATGTATATATTTGTTTCACATTTAATATAAAAGATTATTTGTAAAATAAAAAATAAAATCACGTAGTTTTTTGTTTAAAAATAAAATACGCTATCTCATATAATTATGTGAGTTAGCGTAATTTTTTTTTAAAAAAAAGGAAGTTATGGAAGTCACGCCTACCAAGTAGACGTGACTTTTTTTTTTTATAATAATAAAATTTATATTATTGGTGTAAAATAAATTAATCGTTATACTAATTTTTTTTATATACTATCTATATAAAACAACAACAATGAGTATTGTTATTATCATTTGCATAATATAAAATAATAAGAATAACTAATAATACATAGAAACATAATTATACATTTTAATCATAAACTCAAAACGTACGATTATGATATATTCATAATTTATATTCGAATAGCCACGTAAATTAATTTATATCAACACTTAAAAAATAAGCGTGACTTACTTTTAAAAAAATTAAAATTAAGCAAGTCACGCCATTGGAGATGGCGTAACTTGCTTTTAAAAAATAAAATAAAATAAACAATTGAAAGTCACGCCTGTTGAAGAGGCGTGACACCCTTTTTTTAAAAAAAATAATAATAAGCAAAATGTCACGCCTCTTCAGGACATATTAAAAAAATAAATAAATTGAAAGTCACGCCTCTTCAGGAGGCGTGACACATTAATTTGTTAATTTTTTTTTACTTTATTTTATTATACTTTCACAAAATGTCCGGTAAACGGTTAAAAAATCCTGAGTAGCTTATCTTATCGTTATAAGTCAAATGGATGGTCAACTAAAAGATATGTTATTTGAAAAATGATGATATAAAGTGAATTCATAAAGTCATAGAAGAGAAAATGAATGGTGGGAAAAGGAAGAAGAATCAAAGATGTTGAAATACTTACTATTGCTATTGAATAGCAAAAGGTGCGTAATTTATTATTAAATAAAAAGAAAATGGCCGACGCATTCCAATCCCTTCGGCCTGCTGAGTGGAGAATTGAAGGTGAATTATATTCTTGAGTAGTAGAATTTTTTTAAAAATATTAATTATTTATTGATTTATTCTCATTTCTTTAGGGTTAAACAATTAAGTATGCCCTTTTAAAAAAATTCAGCTTGACCTCCATCCAGTTAAAACCTTTTCCAAATAGGATCGTCCATTGAAAACTCCATTTTCACAACATTAATCCCCCTGATTTTTTTTTATTTTTTCGATAAATTTCTATTACATAGTCATTTTTTAATATGTTTTTGCTTAATGACAAATTGCAAATTTAATTATTCATCATAACTTATCTCTTAATGTCACCAATTATTTTGTTTTGATTTTTTTTAAACATTTGAGTATTGATCTTATTTTAAATTTAAGTCGATTTATTTCACTATTTTGTTTGATATGTCATTTACTAGCAAATCATGTACATTATTATCATGTGGTTACATAAAACTTTTACTGACCCAAGTTAAAATCATAATAAACTATTTAATATAAAAAGTGAAATATTTGATTCCACAAAAGTTTGGTTCAATATTAGGGAAAAATTCGATGCCTTATAATTAATCAGAAATCAAAATCTCANACAGCCTACGTCAAAAAAAAAAGAGCTTGCTTGTTTTGCTCTCTGCGATTTCGTGCTTCCATTTTCTCGTTGTTCCGTCTGCTGCGGCGCTATTTCCCTTCTCAAGGCTGGTAAGACTCTACTGTTTTATGCTTTTTCACCTTCTCCCTGTGCACTCGTCTTTATATCTTGGTTTCGTTCTTCTTCTCTTGTTATGTCTCTCTGTTCCCTTAGATTTACTCCGCCTTTGGTCCGCCCCTTGTATCTTACCTTGGTTTATTTAGCGCACAATGTTCGTGTAGCTTCTCGCATAACTCTACTTTTTTTTCTCCGCCCAACATCATCGGATAAGACTAAAACTATCACAGTCTATATATAAACTCCACAACCACAGTTAATTAACACATCAAAATATTTACGGAACAAATCACTTAAATTTACAACTGCATCCGTATATTACGCATTAAAAGTAGCATTTTCTCCAAATTCGTAAAATCAGTCAGATTCTCAGCTTGACCGAGACGGTAATGTCACGTTTATTCATATGTTGTTTCAGCTTCCTTTAAATTCTAAAAGCAAGTACTAATATACACATTTCATTCACAGTTCAAATCTTTTTGGCTAAAAGCTAGGCTAAAAATAACAGATTCATAGCAGTGTTTATACTTTTTAGCCTGCCCAAATTGTTCCAAATCTTGTGGAGCTGCTTACGGCTATGAATTTACTTGCTTTTACTGCAATTACAGTTTCCCAGGCCCAAAACCACTGTAAGTTACCTTTGTACTAAGAAACCTAAACCAATTATGTACATATTACCTAATACTTTTACTGAAACTTCTTGCTCATTTACATTGTAACCTATTATATCTGTACAGCTTACGTTTCCAAGCAGATTTATCTGATGGAACTGGGAGTTTACCTGTCTGTGTGGAACACCGAGAGGCAGAAATGTTATTAGGCATGACAGGCGAAGAGCTTATCGAAGCAAACCAAGAGGTATATTCAGTTACAACCAAATCACTTCAAAAAAAGCCTCGAACAATTTTTAACTCACTTTTCTTATTTAAAACAGGGAAGACAATTTTCCCCCACAGACATTAATGATAAATTCACAGATTTCCAGTTCCTTTTCTAAGTTAGGACATCAAGGACTGAAGCAAGAGGGAGAACATTCGTACGAAATACCGTCATTGCATGTCTTCCACCTGCTGAAGCCTCATCAGCATCGCAGAGTTCTGAAGAGAAGAGCTTGTCTTCACATGTTCAGAAAACGTTGCTGCCCACAATACCCATGCCTGAATCTCAAGCAAGCACTTCAAACACACAAAAACAACATATTCCAACTACGCTAGCCGATCATCAAATCAGTTCAACCTCCAAGAGAAGCCTCGACTTCAGAGATGATATAACAGAGAATGTCCCAAAACATGCAAAAAAGGACTAAGGTACTTACATTGTCCACACTTTTTAAATTGCTTCGTTAGTAATTTCTTAAGAAAATGTTTACATATCAAGTCTTTTCATAAACATATATATTGTACTGAATAAAAAAGTTAGTACGTGTTAACAAAATGTGCCTATTATTTACCTTATGACAAACACATTGTAGAATATAATGTTCGTATATACTTTCCAAATAACATGTCTTCTCTTGGTATTTCTTCGCAGAATAATCATTCCCTTGATGTATAACTAATGTAATGCCTCATAAATTCGATTGCTTTCTTGTTATTTTATTAGAAGCACCATGGATATTTAGGCTAGGTTGGTGAGAATAGCACAATTTAGGCTGGATCAGTTGTTGATGGATGACCTAAAAAAAACTCCTGAGCTCACTCATAGGTTGCTTAGCTGGTTGAAAAAAGTATGTGTAATTTGTGCACAATAAATGAACTAAGATAACAACAGTTTAAAAAATTTATTACGCTCAGTTACGTATCAGTTGTACAATAAATAAAAAATTACAGTATTTTATTTTATACAGATGTATCTTTGTGAAGAGGAGGGACAAAGATAGTTTCTATTTATTTACTCTACACATGCACGTACACCTCAAAGTCACTAACTCTATTGATGAAATAAGAAAACTAGGAACGGAGCTTTACAAGCAAGGATAAAACCCTCTTCAAAACAACTAGGAAAAACAGTCTAAAATAACCTTGACCTTTTACAATCCTAAAAATAACTTGCACGGAAGACTTTACGTCTTACAGCTAACTACTTCTATGTAGTTTAGCATTTTAGTTTCCTTTAATTTTTTAAAATCAACTACTACTTTTGCTCTAGAAAAAGTGGTATAATAGTATTCTATTTGGTTTTGTAAAAAATAAATAAGAAACCAAAGTCTTTGCTAACTATCTAATTCTTTCTCTTTTATGTTAAACAAACTTGAAATTTCATGTTAGTAATGATTTAGTGCTACGTATCATTCAGTTGATGTCATTCAATCTCCAAACGCTTATAATATCTTTCTGGCCTACTCGACATTTTATGTTTAGCTATAAGCATTAGCTCCCTTTTATTTACTGTAAAAAAAAACTAAATGTTGTGGATTGCTTTTTCCGTATTGTCTATTGACTTTACAATGACTTAAAGTTAAACAACTGGATGTCGCCAATGCTACTCCTTACAATTGCTTAGATTTATATAATTTGTCGTCGTTTAACGATTTAAACGTCACCTTGTTTTTTCATACTAATTTGTTTTTCCTCTCAGCTTCAAACCAGTGTTCAGTAACTAAAGTCGACCTTCTTTTGTGACAGTCTGTACATCGCTTTTTGTACTTTCTGATTATACACTTTTGCAAATCGCAATGTAAATATTATGTACATTATGATGTGATTATGTTATTTTGCTAAATATGTTGTCATATCTTTTATTTATATGAATACCCTATTTTTGTATTTAAATTATCTTATTTATAAAGTTTATCCCTCATTAGATTTTAAAATAATCAAATACTTTATATTCAATTTGAGCCACGTACGTTGTTAGGCTTTTTCAACATGAACACCAACTCAATCTTTTCCCTACGTATTATCACTTTCATAAAATCCATATTCTTTCATTTTTTTAAATTTATTGAGTACATGCACAATTAAAAATATCAATCATATAAACATGGATAAAAAAAGTCAAAATTTAATATACTCGTAATATTTACATCTTTTTAGATTATATTTTTATATAACACCTAATTCAAAATGAATCAAATCTCCCCAAGTAGGATTCGAACCTACGACCAATCGGTTAACAGCCGACCGCTCTACCACTGAGCTACTGAGGGACAACGGGAGATTAGATCTCCTAGAGTTCAATTCCCGTTCTCAACCCATGACCAATATGAGCTCGAACCCTCCTTCGTAACTCCCGGAACTTCTTCGTAGTGGCTCCCTTCCATGCCTCATTTCAGAGGGACCGTTAAGAGTAGGGAACATGTCCCCTGTTCGATCGTTCCTCCATGGCTCGTAACGAGGCGAAAGCTCAATTGATGCTGACCCGCTTGATTTCCATGAAAGAAGATGCCCCTGCCTCGCGTCCGAGTGCCGAGATTTGGCGGAGCCCGACAAGTGGCGCCAGAAAATCATGCGACAGATCAGGCGAAAAGTTGCTGAAATCCAGAAGGACAGCTTCGGAGAGCACCGGCTCAGAGGCTTGAACGACGAGACCAGTAAATTGATATAGATTCGGAGGCCAGGACATAAATGTAATCTATCTGGATTGTCAAATTTTCTTTTTCTTCTTACGTTTGTTCTTCTAAATTTTGTTATGTGACTAAGCTTAACCATATGTTGGAAACCAAATTGTGATTAATACCACGTACAGGAAAGAGTGAAAGGGATGATGAAAGTTGTGCTTTGATGATTGATGTTTCATATGGGGTAGTTTAATTTAAAATTTTAATTTCTCCATGACTTTCTGAGTTTCCATTATTTTTATTTGTTGAACACACGAAGTGGTCGAGAGATTTTTGTACAATAGGTGAAGTGATTCTGAATTTGTTGGCCGCAGAATGTTGCATCACATGCTTCTTATATGATTATGAGTTAATTAAAATGATCTTATTCAGTCAAGTGGATGTCTTACGAAACATTTATTCTTTACCTGAGATGTCATCGATTAGCTTTATTCAAGTGATTTTATTCCCACAAAGGGCATTTGGACGAATTAACGAGGCAACTCTAAAAATATTGTGTGGTCATGAAAGCTGAAACCATTTAATCAGTAGCAGATCCATTACAATGCCTTCGCATTTTCCTTTTCCCATGTGATCTGTGCTTTGATATATCTTCTGCTGATGCTACGCTATAGTCCTTTGGAAGATGCCAAACCTTGGAGAGCCACAATTCCTCTGGCCCCAATTCCAGCTTGCCGTGATGATTTCTCACGTTTGAAGTTGACGTCATTTGATAAATTGATTGAGAGAACATGCAGTTCAATCAAGAATGTACGGCTCTGTAGCGAGCTAGATCAAAAATCAGGAAGCTTTGGTGTGGCACCTGATGCCGCGTAAGTATCTTCTTGAACTAAGAACTTCTAACTTTTGGATCATTTTGTCATGTATATCCACTGTATGCAACCTGTGAGGTGATCTGTCATTTGACTTTTGGAGGAAATTAACTAACTGGAACTTTCGATGCTTTTGAAGTGCTTTATTTCATTAGCTTAATATCATATACATTTACATCTCCAAGCACTATACTCCAGTGACGTTTGTTAAATAATTATTCTACCAATATATTATTCTCTGTCTCGGCTTGAGACCATGAAAGAATGATTAGAATCGTGTCTAATTTGGTACTTGTGCATCTGACTTTTGTGGAAGATACATTTCACTCTTGAGTTACTATTGAACTCAGAAATTACCAAAATGTCTGTTGCAGTGAAATACAGCTCAAAAGTCCAAACTGGCTTTTTGGCCAGAGAAAATACGATGATAGTAGCTCTGCACGAAAACTGGCATCACATCAATTTGAAAATGGGGGAGCTCGTGATGAGAGAAAAGATGGATTATGTGAACTTAATCTATTTTGTCCTGTTGTTGAGGGATGAAGAAGATGTTTTCCAACGGTAATACCTTGTATTTCCTTTCATTCTTTTTCTTTCCATATTTATTTCTTTGTGTAGTGTCAACTCGGTTAGAAACTCCATCTTATATTTATAGATATTTAGCAATGACTACGGTGGATGAGACCAATGGTTGGTGTGGTGGTACGTTGTTTGGTGATCAAGATGAAAGCGGTGAGATTTATCGGCATTACGCTGAACTTATTCAGGTATGATATTGCATCCTTCGTCTGTTAGTTCATTGTGTGCATGGACGGAGGGTTTGGGCAATTATGGATGCTGTTTTTAGTCTAACGATGTCACTATATGATGTGCTATTTTGTATGCATTCATTTCCATGTATCATCGTCTGTAATTCGTTGGACTTTTCAGGTACCTTCAGCGGAACCCTTTCAGAACGATCTTGAACAAGAAAAATATTACACCGATCTTCTTAGTGTGAACATGGTTGACTGCATAGAAGATACTGCTGTTGAAACAGAAATGGAAGCCGCTGTCAAGGAGTATGACCAAGCTGGTGCTGATCTCAGGATTTTCCCCAAGTCATATAAAGCTCTAGCTGTCGATACAAGCCAGCTAACCAGATGGATTATCGGTGAAGAACGGTTGCTCAAGCTTTAAAAGTTGAGGCAGCGCGTCGCAATCATTAAAAAAATCAGCCATCATTGGCACATTAGTATTGCAGTTTCTAGCCTGCTGGCTGCAGTTTTGAAGGCCAATCTGATGTACAAATCATGCCATTTAATTACCTTAAAAGTTCCTGAGCAAATTCCATATGGAAAGGTGACGATCTTTTGGAATTACAATTATATTTTCTTTTGTAAATGTTAATCTGTCTATTGGATCAAGTGAAGGTAATAGATTCCATCTGATAGTGTAAACCTGAAAATATCTCATGGGTTAATCTATATGTCCCATCTGTGACTTCATATAACATTCACATCCTACAGTATTTTCAAATAAAATGTTTTAAAACCCGTTTCTTTTATGAAATGTGAAACGGGTTGATCCGGAAAGAAACCATGGATACGGGATGTTTTCGAGTCTATATATATATAAAAGCAAAGTTTTTGCCAAATATAGTAATTTTTCGTCAAAATGTCATTTCTAAAAAAAGAAATATATATCATGAATATTGAAATATGTGTACTGAAATAAACGATAGCTTCAATTATTGCTTGTATTGATTATATCAATTCATTTAGTTAAAATTTGAATTTAATTTATTTTTATATTAATTCAAATATAATTTATGTATTATATGTTTTTTAATTTTTTATTTAGATTGAAACTAATATCTATTGAAAACATAAACTACATTAAAATTTTTGCATTGATTATATCAATCAATTCAATTAAAAATTGTATAAATAAATTTAAAATACAAATGATTGCAATGTTCAGTATCACTCATGAGGTAAATCATTCAAAAATAGATTTTGCTATTTTAAGTAATTTCATGCCCAAATTACTTACTAAAAAAGAAATACAATATGTAATTAATTTATTTAATTTTTTTAAAAATAAAATTGATTGAGTGTTAAAAGTTATCACTACAACAAGGTTTTCCAATGAACATTAAATTATCATTTAATAATCATAAATTTTTTTATCCCAAATGCATATTATTTCGAGATTACCTTAATTTGAAAGAATGAATGTATTGTAGTTTTCTTCCAAAACCATATGTATATTGTATATCTTGAATTGTCTTCTTAAAAATTCAAATAAGAGAGCCCAAGAAAATTAAAAGAGATAGATTCAAAAGAGTTTCAAATAGACATTAAATTACCCTCAATAAACATGTATATTACCCTTAATAATCAGAAATATTGACACCCAATGCATGCAATTCGAGATTTCCATAATTTCAAAGAGTTAATGTATGATATAATTCTGCCAAAAACATCCAACGTATAATTTTTGTCCCTTGAGATGTATTATCTGAATTTTAAATTATAAATAATGCAATATTTGATATTATATTAGAAACCAATTTTATTCTATTTATCTTACTAAATTTATCTACTCCAAAATTGAATTATGAAATGACTCATCTTTTCAGCACCATATCTGAGTTGAATCATTCCAAGATATAATGTTCGTTTAAATTTAGTTTTGTTCGTTGTTATGAACTATCTACATATAGAAACAACGATACTGAAGTTTGAAATCTGACTTTCATGATCGAGAAGTAAAAAATATTATTCTTCTATTTGTACAAAATTTTAATTATTACGTATTTACTAATGTGTTAATTTTCTTCTATATTACAAAGTTCACGGATATATGATAGTGGAAATGATTAAATCAATTCTAAAGAAAATACGAATCTTATTAGGACACACATTATAAAATTTATTGGCATTGTTTAAGAATACACATAGTAAATGTTAATAAAATAACTTTTCTGGTTTATACATAATTTATTTATAATCGCATATTTCATTTTTTTAAGAATAATAGGCTGTTGTGTATATTATGAAGAGATTTTGTAGATAAAATCACAACTCATTTTGATAAAGATATTGATGAAACAATTATTGTTATCATTCAAATGTGTCAAACACGTGTCATGTCACAAAATTGTTTGTGAATGTGGATTTAGATGAAATTATTGAATTTTAAAAACATTATTTCTCATTAATTTTATTGAATTTGATTTAAAAATATTTTTTAATCACATGTAAAAAAATAATAATATATAACTTCTCAAAAATTAAAGAATTAAAAATGTATTAAGGTTGGTGGTCGACATCAATACACTAAACACAATAAGCATCATGTCATTGCCTTAGGCTAACACAATCTAAAATTTTGATATATGATAGTGATTATTAGCCAAAAAATTTATCGACATACGTTGTATTTAAGAAAGTTTTTTAAAATTAGCGAAAAAATAGTTTTATAATTATATTATTTTTTCAATTTAAATGTCTAAATATAAACATGTGGTTAGTTAGTCTGAAAAAAATATAAATACTTATATGTTAAGCTGTAAATTGTCTACGCTTAATGCTCTATATGTCAACTTTTTTTTTCATAGTTTTTGGTTTTCCTCCTCAGGTTCAAATCAACATTTAGGGATAAGGCTCGTCGTAAGATTGTAATAACGGGTGCAGAACACTGCGTTTTGTCCTTTCTAAGTATTAATTTTTGAAAAGTACACTGGAAATTTTATTCAAATTATGATGTAGCTATGTTATCATGCAAAATATGGTGTGCTCCCTACATTTCATTATCTCATATTTGTACTTGTCATAGTTAAAAAATGCCCATAGTTTAAAAAACTCTCAATAATTATTGTTGTATATAAAATTCTCACTAAGTATATCTTAAACTTTGTAGCATAGTCATCGTTACATGTACGTGAACTTTAAAATGCTTACCTAGGTAAAATTATTTCCTTTTATTATAGTTTTTCAATCGATTTTCTCCTTTTTTTAAAAGCTTGATTTTCTGCAATTATATAATATTAATAAATTTTTCTCCTTTTCATTATTACATACTTCTACATTGTTTATATAAATACTCTAGAAAAACATATATATACTCATTAGTTTATAATAATGACTATTAATAATGTGGGCTGCTTACACGCTTTTCTTATTTGTGTGTGTACTTGTGCAATTGCGTGTACATTCTTTTTCTAATTAGTTTTATTTATATTAAAATAAGGATCAAATATGAAATTTTTGGTTCGTAATGACATGAACTTTAAAAATTTTCGATATATATCAAAATATCGATATAATATACGTAAATTAAAAATATAATTTTTTTAAATAATAAATTTTAAATTTTAAATAAATATAAAGTATTTTTCGATATAAAAAAATATATATCGATATCGTGTCGAAATTTCGTTACGCACCAAATACAATATCTAATAATGATATAAAATGGTCAACATTTTTGTATAAACTATAAATTAAAAAATAGAAAATATTGGACAATTGATAAATCTTTGTTATAGCCTTTACTGAATTTCACGCCATCTGCAAAAATGTTGTATTAACGACATTGATGTGGTGGATACATTTCTATATACCATTATGTAATAATATTAAATTAAATCACATAAATAATGCAAAAAATAATCTTCAACCAAGAATGAACAAAAAATGAAGATAAAAAATTACCCGATTAAGTATCTAAATTACAATAAATACACGCAACAACACACTTTTTTCGAGCCACGGCTCATCGTTGTCAACCTTCTCTCTTTCTTCAATTATTGTTATTATTATTTTATTACAAGTACATTAAAAAAAATAGAAAAGAATCAAAGGGCCAAATTATTCGGGGTCTTGGGATATCCTGCAAAGCAATGGGGGAATATTTAAAATTTTGTTATTTGTCACGTCATTCCTGGGTCCTGGCTTTTGGATATACCGAAAGATTGCGAACAAATATTTTTTAAGTCACGACTTGATTCTAAAAATGTGACATCTCCCAATGATTCCTAATTTATTATTAGTCTTAAAATTTCGAATTTGGATTTGGAATCTAAGTTATCTAACACTGTTTGGGACCAGGTTTTGCATGAGTATGGAAAATTATAATGGAAAGTAGCCAAACTTTAGTTGACCCTTGGTCTCTCGATTCTGATTTAACTCTCGACCATGATGCGTTTCGACCTCTCCCACGATGTATTCTTATTCCTTCCTTTCATAAATCTCCTATAGATTATAATCTTGTAAGTCATTATTGAAATCTTGAATATGATGGAGCCGATTCGTGTCCAAAATGGATGTTTTGCATGGTTACTGAAAGACTGGGCTAGATTCCTTGGACACAGACTCGGAAAGAGACTTAATTTAATTGTTTATTCATTGGATAAGCTGGTTAGTTATTTATTTAATATATTACTATTGGTATTAATGAAACGTTATTTAATGCAATTGGGCTGATGTTGAAAAAAAGGTATGATTAGGAAAATATCGGGTCCTCGTACCGACCACGAAATTCACGATTGAATACAGTCTCGAATTGTCACTACGTTAATCAGATATACGGTATCATGCAAACCATGTACGACATAATCATATGATAAAATGTTAATATGAGAAATTGAACTCTTGATCATTTGTCAAATACTCATTTAATTAATATACTAACTTTAACACCGGAATGATTCAAAAACGATAATTTTATTCTTATGTTTGATTGTTTCCCAATAAAACTTTCGATTTCTACAAATCATGTTGATCTATAAAAGTGTTACAATTTTCTGGAGCTTAAATTTTTTTTTAAAAAAAAGTTGAAATGATTTGGCAGATTGCTTAATTATCGTCTAATCCAAACTCCGGCCCACCCCCTTCAAAATGTTTTTAGAATTCGATAGTCGACAAATTTTTTTATATTAAAAAACAAAAAAAGCCACCCAAAAATTCAAAATATTCGAACAATTTTTTATTACTATAGTGAAATGAAGAATCAAATGAATATTCATATTTTAAAATATATGGCATGCAGACATTTTTTAAAAATTGACGTGTTTTCTTTATCCTGAAATGTAAATCGACCCAAGTGGTCATCGGACAAATCACTTAAAATATATATATAACATGAACATTATATTTATGAGTCTGTTATTCCCACTTGTGCATAATAGACACATTAACAATTGGTCCACATGAACATTATATTTATGACTCTGGTATTTCTCTTGTGCTGGAATGGAGTATAGGTAAGACAAGGAAATATGAACATTTTTTTCAATTTCCAATTGTAGATATTTTATTTCCATGGACATAATGCATTTTCAGAATGACAACAAAAATAAGAAAGACTTTAAATCGAGAAAAGAATAGTAAAGAAAATATGAACTGAAAACAAACCCTTCAAAGTGGAGGGCCGGGTAGACACGTTTTGAAAACAAAAAGTTAACGACTACAGGCTTCGAGTCAACACATCTATACAAATTAGACACGATCTCAAGCAAAATTAAACTTTTTTCATAAAATTTATGGTTTTTTTTTTTTTTTTGGTCTTGTGGTAGACTA
>NC_133311.1:19660655-19678155 GCF_012295235.1 Primulina huaijiensis | reverse complement strand
CGAATTTGGTCGAGAAAACGGAATTATACATACCATTCTTTGTCTCATCTCCAATCGGAGCTTCTCAGCGTTTGCTTTGTCATATTCTCCATTCTCAAGATGTCGCTGATCCGGTCTCAGTCTCGAATCTGTTGGTGGGAGCTTCTCCTTCATCCATGATTAAAATAGACAAAATTTTAAACATAAGTTGTAATCAGGTTCACCAAGCTGAAGAATTTCATCCATAATTATAAAGCAGACACAATAAACTTTAACGACAAACTAGTATACTTATTAGTTTTAACTTGTAGCAGTTAAATATCCTGAATAAACTTTTTTAGCAATTAATTATGCTTTACACATGTAAACAATGAATATTCACCCATAAAATCAAATTTTAAGCCAATAAAACAATTTCCAAACAGCATATGATAATAACTACTAATAAATCTCGCTGACCATAAGTAGTAGAGATTTATGTTTAAAGATTTACTAGAAATACAAAACTAAATTAAATTAACCCAAAAATGCCATAAACAACGTTCTAAATCGCGGCCGCCTAGGCGGCCTTAGGATGGTAAGACTTCGGCTATAGCTTCGGCTGCGCCGATCAAGCTGATGGAGAGCAACGAAGATTTCGACGACGGTCTTTCAGAATTTCTATGGTCGATGAGATTCTAGGCATGATGAACGATGGAAACGGTTGAAAAAAGAGACTGAATGAGAATTACAGCAAGTAGTAGCGGATAAAACAAGAAAAAAAGAAAAATATCGATTTTTTAATTTTTGGCAAATCGGTCTAACCCCCAATAACTAAAATATTAAACATATTCCATATTCTTTATCATTAATAACAGATTTACTACTTGCTATCATGAACCCGTCTAGTCCCCGCTTAGGTGGCCTAGGCGCTGGTCTAGAGTCCGACTATCGCTTGGAGAATTTTAGAACCTTGGCCATAAGAATAAAAAAAAGCAAATCATCAGCACCACGACCCTTAGTTTTGTTATAGCATAGGTTGGGCTGTGGTCGAAAGTTGATAATATGAACCTAGGTACATTATATATATCAACAAGAACCTCAAAGGGGAAGAACGTGCAAACCCATGGCATGTCAGGCCCTTGTCTTAATTAATGGCTATGCAATGCCAGTGCTCATGGAATGTCCCAGGAGCACTGACCAGCGTGTATTGACCTCGAGCATGCCTTTGACTACTCTGCCTGACAGAAGAAAACAGAAAGACAATAAACCGTCTAGTAGGTCATCAATACCTTCAGACCTGCCGTCAATTCGTTCAGTGTGATTGCAAAAGAAGTAAGGTTGTAGCGTGTCATGTTCAGAGGCTGGTCATTCTTTTTCCACAACAAAGATGACTCCGACAAATCTTTTGAGTTCCCCGTTCCATCTCCATGGTTAAAGTAGAGGCTTTCATCCCACTTCCCCAATAAGCGGGCAACCTTTCTCCCCGTTGCATCTTCAACAAATCCATGAACCTATCGAGATAGTATAGTTCTCTTAGTTGAAAAATTTTTGAAGTTCAAATAAATCTTATTTTGCATGGAGAAGCTCTTTTAAAATAACACCTTTTAATCTTAATAGAACGTGTTAGATTCAATTTTCACTTCTAAAACCGCATTTAAAAAAGTCAAAATGCGGTTTTAAGGCTCAATTTCAGCAAACAGAACGAACTTTCTAGTAAGTATCAATTTATTGACTTCAAAGAATAAAGTGGACCAAAAGTGCATAAAGGACTTGTTCTTACCTGGTGAGGATTACGTTCAAGAATAGATAGCTCCTTGAACTTGAGTTTGCACGAGTATTGGCGATTACCTTGTATATTCATGGTCCCATGGTGATCACAGTATATATTACCTAGAATTAGATTATATATGCTTGTCGTCACCTGAGAAAAAACAAAAAGAAGATTTACCTATATGTATACAATCAACCTTGAAATGCTGTGCATAAACAAGGTTATTGTGTACCTTGCTCCACTGGAAGATTTCCCCATCATCAAACTCCAAAGTAAGAGTTCCAACAGGATCAAGTTGAATCGATCTTCCCCAAAATTTAGATTTAAGGTTAGTGTCCCCCCAGAATTTCCAGCCTCTACCTTCACAGTGACAAGCAATGAGAGTGGGGTGGTGACTCACCTATTTCAAGAAAATTCAAGTTAAAAGTATAATTATTAATCCTTCAGCAGTTGGAAAAATAACTAGAAAACAGGCGAACAGTTCGATATGCTTGCATATGACAATTAGCTCATCTCAAAAAGGGTCAACTAAAATGGAGATATTATTCTTTGCACAATCACCTTCTCAGAGAAGAACCGAATTCCTTTTTCCGGATAATCGGCTTCATAAGTTTCACCAAGTAAAGGGTTGAATGGTTTACAGAGCCGTCCTTCTGATGAAGCATATCCAGAAACAGCAAAAGCAGCAACATTCAAAATTCTCAACAGGCTGTTCCCCTGGTGTAACATCATATTTGATCATTACGACCATGAAGCTTTAATTTATCATTCACATTCTAATTATTTAAAAGATTCAAATTAATCCATTATAAGATCAATGGAAATATAAATGTCTATATGATCGAGTATTTCTTGCTACACCAAAATTTGTTGTTGGCAAGGATACAAATCAAATCTTTCAACCTGTAGAGTAATCAAGTGTCACATTTTCGCCATTGTGCCATACAGGCAGCTTCACAAACAGTAGCGGTGATTGTTATTCCACGGTACTGCTCATAATCTCGTTAACAATTTAGCTCCAAAATTACCAGAATCGTCTACGAGGCAATATATTTAGAATATATATTCCATAAAACTGGTTGATCACACTCATCTCATGAGTTACTAGGTTAGGTGGGAAAAATCAATTCATAGTCAAATATTCAGAAATATTGCTCATTTTATAAAAATCAAAAAGAGAAATTGAAAAGTTGCAAGTGGACCGTCGCAGTCTTTTCACAATTTTGATCCAGTGTTGACTCAAAATGATTATCAGAATTGAAGTGCCCAATTCATTACTAAACTGAAATTTGAAAGAAGTGATTATGAAACGGAAGGTTGAAATCATTATTATCATAAAGAAGAAAAAAGAAACATGTTTTGCAAACTAAATAGACCTTACCGCTTTACCATGCTCATATGCTTGATCCAAAAGATGAGAATATTCTAGGTCTTCAAAGCACTTTTGCAAAGATGATATTGGCTCGTTAAAGAACACAGGGAGACAAACACGTGCCAAATCCTTTCCAATGTTGTCCTTGATCATAGACCATAAGCTGACGGCTTTCTCCTTCTCAATTGGATCGGGTAGCTTCTTTCTTCTTTCCACGTATGGGTATCTAAGGTTTACTTTTTTATCCACCTTGTCAGCACAGTCAGTTGGATTTTTGAACATCACAAAATCATCCATGTGATTTATTGGTTCAGAAAAAAACTCATTCGTGTCAAAGAAATGAGTTTCCTCCTCGTCTGATGCTTCCTCGAGACCTTGCTTTTCAATATCATCAGATGATTCTGTAGTGCTCCATTCTGTTACAAACCAAGATGTAGGATAACAGCATATTCATCAGTTGAGGGGATCTTTAAAAGGAAAAGAAATAACTTTTTGGTTGCTTCATGTATATAAGAAATATTTAGCAATATGCTATATGCTAAATATTCACACACATTGACATTAAATTCTGTGATCCAAGTTAACAACAAAGAAATGTCAATAATTATTGATTCTTTACGAATGGTTTTTCGCTTTGACTAAGTTTTCAACATTTTTCAGCCCTTGTGGGTCACTTGCAAGAAGTTTCTCTTTTGCATAAATAAAATAAGATCGAACACCTGCGACTACATCAAAAGATCAATTAATAATGAGCAACCCAAATCTTTCTAACCCATCTAGCGGCCATATATGCAACAGTGACAATATTTTCAATTTCAAATATTAATGCTAACTTGCAAATTAAGATAATAAAATAAGTATTTGGCACCTATACCGATTGTTGGCCTGAATATCATCTGTTGTTAGTTGTTACACCAAAAAATAGAGCTAGTGGTTATGTAGCAACTTAAATTTTTTAAATCGTATCCTAGATCAGGTACCATGTTTCGATTGCTCGCTAAACCGGCAACCACAAGAGGCTTAGGCATCAATTGTTGGAAGCAACCATGTATGTACAAATAGAGATAGAATCTATAACAGAAGGATATAGAAATAGATCGCTGACAAATACAATCTAAAGCTTGTAAACAAGTGTTCCGCCAACACACGGGGATTGATTAAACCAAAGATAGCCCATAGCAAGGAAGAAAAGAACAAGAATAAGAGAAAAATTATATTGTGATACATCTAAATTCTGCTCATTGAGGCTTCAAAAAACTTAAATGAAAAGTTAGAAAATTTGCCGTGTCAAGGATTATCATTGATACTGAGGGTTAGGAGATAAGGACAAAGAAATACCACTATATTTTCCTCGCGCTACATTAGTATAGTCATGCTTCATTGATTGGTATTCTCCATCATTTAGTCCAGAGGCTTCAGCTTCAATATTTGCTGCCTGGAAAAGCAAAATGAAATTCTCATGTTTTCCCATCCAAACACATGATGCTAAAGAGGCAGACTACTGGATTTTGGAGCACTTTTATAGGCATTCCCTAATAAAGAATGAACTGCCAAAATAAATACATGCTTGGGAAATTCATGATAATGGCAAATCAAACTTCGTACCAACCAAATCCGATGACCGAGTCTTCATCATCTGGTAACCGTTAATAGATAATAAGAAACAACTTTAGTGGTATTAAAAACTCTTAGTATCATGAGACATGTCTTATGAGATTCATGAATTGATTCACCATAATGACGCAAAAACTTCAATATTTAAATGAAACGAGAACTATCAACTCATGACAAATGCAAAAACGACGCAGCTGTGAATTTTATTATTTCATACCAGTAGGGGGAACAATTGACAAAATATGATTTCCCCAATCATGACAAAACCACATTAACTTCTTGACAAGATGTAAAATACAAACTACAATTGTGATTTGAAAATAATCCTCAAGCAAAAAGGACCAATTGGAAGCAGTAAAGAGAACAAGTCAAAAAAATAATTTCTTTACTAAGTTAACAACTTAGAAAATTCATACCTCCAATTGTCTCAACGTGTCAAGTAAATTGGAACGTTCCTTGAAAAGAGCTTGAAACTGTCCTTGTACGCCTGAAAATTCCGAGAGCATGATATGCTCACAGTCTTCAACAAGCCCCTCATCAATCCCCTCCTCGAGCAATCGATCCTTGAGCCTTTCTGTTGATATTGTCAAAGATCTAGTTAAAAGGGGAATGCTTTCGTTCTGCTGTCTCAACGAAAAAAGGCTTCTTGTAGAAATCAAAGCTTGTATCCACTCCACTCTCTCTTTTTTAGAATTGGTCCTTAAATGAAGTGTTTTCGTTGAGGTAAACACATAAAACCTCCTGTCGTCAGATTTACTCTCGCGAAAAGATGAAACCTGGAAACACACAAATTCGCAACATTTAACGTCAGTACACAGCAATATGCATTTCCCAACCATAAACCAATAAACAGGGCAGAAAACAAACTTAGACATTATCAGAATATATAGAAGAAAGCAGTAAACCAGTGCAACCAATAAAGGGTACTATGCCTGAGTTGGCTGGGGCAAACATGAAACCGGATAGAACTCAATTAGTATATGTGGATCTTAAATGGTCTTCACCCTTCACTTTTCAACCTCACAGGAGTGCAACCCAAGAAAAGGTTATTCCCACCTAAATGAAAATTTGCACATAAAACCAAAAACTGGGAATAGGATAGGTTACAGTGCATCAAATCGCTAAGACAAATATGCGAATCAAATGGCAATTTATTAATTTCAATCACTGTGTACAATAATACGAGTCACCGAAGCACTAAACTTGTATCAATTCCAAAAGGCGACACCATATAAAACCATCTTAATAAGATTAAAAACATAACTTTTCAGGAAGAAACCCATATAACCTCAGATGCAAACAGAACAATTCTATGAACAGACAACGAAGAGTTTCAGAATAATGAACAGTAGTTTACTTCGTTTTCGGACTTAAGTATAAAACCACATGAAGCAAGAATATTATCTTCGCGTTGTAAAATAATTTTCCTTCTCTAATTTCTTCCAAATTGTCCATTCTTACAGTTGAAAAAAGAGGGGGCAAAAAAAAAGTAATCCAATGTTTTTTTTTACCAAACTTGAAAGATCTGTCATTCGTGAGCGCTGCAAAGTATTTAATTTCAAGAAGCTGCTTCTACCGTGCCCAGATTACTGAAAATAGAAAAGAAAAATATCTAAAGATTTTTTAAAAAAAAATTTGACATCAATTCCTGAATCAGAAATTTGGCAAAACTAAAGTAGAAATAGAAAAGAAAAAAAAAGCCCAAAATATTTGATGTGACCATACGAAAAGAAAACTCAACTAGGCTACACATTTTTGCCCTATCTTTTGGCCTATGATATAATTCCACCTGCTGATGTGACCCACTTCCGATTAACGCCCAGTTTTTTCTTAAAAAGAAAGAATATAAGCGCATTTCAAGAAAATCTTAAAAACCATGTTAATAGAAAGTAAATTTATTGGGGAAAAAAGGGTTCCAGTTTCAAAGCCATTTTGGAACAATTATTTTACCGACAAATTTCAGGACTTGTAGCGGAAAAAATTTAATTTTTAGTACATTCAAAAGAGACAAGCCCCCACTTTCGTTCCGTTCTTCTTCCCTACCCCGATGCACATTTAATTTCTTGTCAAATCATACAATCGCTTTAGAAAATATTAACATTTTGATGACTAGATTGGTGTTCTTTGTTTAATTTTCGAGAATTTACTGACCTTTAACTGTACAATGCCGACAGTTCTGCTGTGTTTCCTGCTACTCCTACGGCAGGTAGAGGGGGAGCCAATGAGAACAACGTCGCTTCCCGGCGGCGCGTCGGGGCGGCGAGATTTGGTGTAAGAAAGGACGCCATTACTTCTCAAGGTGAACCATCGGGATCGCCAGCCCATGCCGTAGTTGGTCCACTTGTTGAGTATCCCGGCCACACTAGTACTGGTGCTAACATCAGATCGGCCGGCACTGATGTCAGATCCACTGCCGTAGAAATCAAACGCAGACCTGGTTCTTAAGAGGGTCGGCTCCGGAGACGCGTCCCCTGTCGTCGGATTACTCTCCAATGTTATGCAACATAAAGGGTGCAGTTCCTTTACCCGCATTTTCGATCTTGATTATCGACAATAACAATAATCAAAACAATGTTGGCATCTAACCCGGTTACTGATGATTCGAATTAACTTCTAAATTGATGGATCCGACAAAATTTGTTTAACACAGCTTCCGAATATCATGAATCAAAGCAAACTCGGTTAACACAGACACACATTCAGCATATACTCATGGAGTTATGGAGAGATGTACATAGAGGAGTGTGACAAAAAGCTCTGCAACTGAGGGATTCCACAAAGGAATAGACAAGAGACGAAGAAAAAGGGGAAAAAACGAAAGAAAAAAAAACTACACAAAAATGGAGTCTTGGCGATGCTGAATTTGTAAATAAATGGAGTTAATTAGCAGATATAAAATTACTATTGGGATTATTTATAATGCTTGTGCGTACTGCGGTTTGCAGAAATGTAATCATATATTGCATACATCATTCATAAATAAAAATATACATATATATTTATATATCGTGTGGATGAAGCTGGTTAATTACTTTACTTTCTTGAATGCAGTACGAAAATGGTGGCGACAGACTGTAGTATTATTTTTTAATTCGTTGGCACGTATGGGGAGACTTAGAGGTCGATAGGTATACAATTATTAGGAACTGGGCGCTGATCTTTTGAATAAAGCAAATTGTTGACTGATACTCGGTTGAACTAAATCCATGATTGTCTCTTCCAGTTCATTAATTACGCAGCTGACCATTATAAGGCGACCGACCACAGGGCCAGCGCCAAGAACATCATTCATTCACACTTGATATCAAAAGGTTCTTGGGAAAATTGAAGATCTTGACTCGGGAAGTTTTGTGTTGGATTCAGCACGGTTATCCTATGTTAGGACGGAATCTTTTCCCGTGTGGGTGCGACCATGTTGTATCGGATGTTTGATTTATTGAGGAAGTATCCAGGCTATGTCCATTTGTCATCTGTCGTGCTTTTTCTGAATGGGGGGGAGTGTTTATGCTGGTGAGTTATTTGGACAAAATCTGGATGCAAAATGTAGATGCTTGTGAAGGTATGCTGGATTTTTGTTCGGTCATTTTTTCCCTACAAGTCCTTAACTTCCTTCGGGTGTTTGTCCTAATTGCGGGTGAGGTTACTGGGAAGCTTGCACATATTCTTTGAAAAGTGATTAATGCTGGTAAAAGAACAGTACTCGTCCGAAAAACGAGGATACAATACTATATACATATATATATATAAAATCTCTGTATGAGTTTTCAAGATTGTGTCTCTGCCTCTGGTAGCCAAAGCAGTAAATATTCTGTGCATGTGCAATGGAGGCCAGCAATAATTAATATCAGAAACAATTAAATTTTTTTTAATACATTAATTTTGCAAAAGATGAACAAACCTTGTTAAACTAAATAAAACAAAAGATATATTATATATACAACCCATACGATTTGTAGCATTCGACTTATTCAAAATATAATAAAATACTCAAAATATGCTTAAAAAATTGTAACTATTATATCTGTCTCGAATAGCAAGTCATGGCTGCCAGCATAAAATATTATTTTAAAAATGATTGCATGAAATTGATCCCAATTACTTACCATTTTCACTATACTTCAAAATACCGCATATAATACACACCTTAGTTTCTGTATATTTTCTCACCTATGAACTATTAATAATACGAAAATAATTCAAAATAATTATATAAAAATGAAATTAAATAATTAAATGTTATATTCAAATATTTAATATATATTTTTATATAGAGGAATCTTAAACTATACTCAAAGAGCTCGAGGCAAATCTGTTGCTCCAGTTTTGAAACATCAAATTGTCTAAGCACGTGTGGCACGAATATCAACTTCCCACGCTTCGTCCTTGCAAGGAGTTTATAAGTCGCGATGAGTGGGTAGGACAGGATGCAGCAAAAATGATTTTATATATATATATAAATATAGATTATTCGCAAAATTAAGAAATTATTAATTTATGCATAAATTAAATTTTTTAATGGGTCTTCAGTACTGTCACGTACCTTTATTCGAAAATTTGAGGCAGTGTACATTTTTTTTACTCAAGGATTAAACAGAAATTGATGTCACGCCTGAAACCCACAAAATCTCGAAGGATATATCACTTTACAAATGCATGTTATTGGACTGGTTTCGAAAACTGAGTAAACCTGTTTCAGTTTACCAGGTGATCATGAAATCGAACTAATCTTATATGATACCGGATTTGATCCGTTTTAAATTTATCGGATTGAGAGTGTAACACAATCCAAAACCAATATCAAAATCAAATTAAGTTGGATTGAAATCGGATTGAGACCAAATTAAAACCAATTTTTTAAAATCATCAAATATCTAAAGAAATTATATATAAATCTCATTTCAAATCTTAATTTATTTATTATCTATTTTATATATGTGTGTGTATTGTATATGTCATCTAATATAGTAGTATGAAATCGGTTTTGGACTAGTTCCAGTATCGGATTCAATTAAAATCATTTTGGATCCATTTTGAAGCAACTCAATCCGATTCATTACAAATGTTGAATTCAAAAAACTCGTGAACCGGCTTAGTTCGGTTGCATCTCTAATCGAAATAATGAAGAAAGAAAGTCTACAATAGTCATCTTTTGAAGATTTAATATAAGTTGGATGTTTTAGAACATCTATTTTTAGATGAACAACAACTTGTTAAAATTCAAAAATACAAATGTTCGAACTTTTTGAGTCGAACTCGAGATTTAATTCGAACCGAATTCGTCCCAAAATGTTAAAATTTTTGAACTTCGGATTGAGCTCGAACTCAAATATAACTAATTCAATACTTTAAATTTTTGTCATATTCGGTTCATTTACACCTCTGCTTTAGGTAAATATCATATTAGCTACAATACCATAATGCTTTTACACACACACACACACACATATTATAAAAATTGATCTCTTGGGTATCATCTAGGAGTATACTTATGTGAGCGACGATGATGCGATGTTCATCTTTTTTATGTACAGTTTCATCACATATAATAGATGGACGTCACCTCAACGGTGTTCACATAAGTACCTCCAAGTGGGTGCTCAGGAGATCAAGCGTGCATAACTCACCGATGCAAAATCAAATGTGTATTAAATATTTGAAGATTTAGAACCAAACAAACCCATTGTCTTTAGGATGTGAAAAAACGAAACATCCACCCCTAATGAAACATGATGTGCAAACAACAATTAGATTTATATTCATCCATGTGATCGAAATAAAGTGTCTCACTCAAGTGATTCCCTTGCACTCGAATTAAAGGCCCACGAGCACTAGACTAGAATACTAATTAGCCCCAATCACAACTCACGAGTCCTCTGTTGCAAACATCTTACACACCTAAACCAAACACTTTGTAGGAAAACAAGGGGCATCAAATCTCACTCCACAATTAAGCACATGCATGGGAGAACACTTCTTTCTTTCTTTTTTCCCAATTCAAAAAATTCAGTGTTTCCCACATTCCTATTTAGGCCTAATAATTACAATATTAAGATGGACCTCATGTTTGTTTTGATAAAATCCAAAAGATTTTATTTAATAGATTTTTCAAATAAATGTTAGGCTTAGGACAGAGGTTATAAGAGGCAATGGTGGTGGGTCTTGTGTTTAAAAGAAGATGCCTCGATTAAACAATGGTGATTTCATGTCAACTCCAGATTGATTCAATCGGGGACATCTAGATGCATATTACTTGTCGGGAGGTTAGACCCCAACAACAACTCAAACAACCATAGTCGTCCTACACTTTCTCACAATATATGAAAATGACATTTTTGGTATATTTGTATCTTTGCGATTTTAATTCTCGGTGTTTTCAAATTTCAGTCTTAATTTGCTATTCATTTTTAATTTTTTGCAATTTTATTTAAAATTCACCGGACCTAAAAATTGGTTCAAGTTTTGGATAAAAATAAACAAAACCAATCTAATCCAAACTGATTATATGAAATAGTAATTTATGATTAATTATGTTTAATTAGAATTAATTTTGCAATTTAAATTTCCAAATGTTTGCCAACTAAGAATAATTAGTTCAAAGAATTGAATGGGTATGGATGGAATGGCGTGATACAAAAACGTGAAACGTGACAGCAATTAGAGGGACACCATTTTAGTATATAACTAAAATACGTGACAACTACAAGTTTTTTTCACAGTTTCTGAAATATTTCTGGAATTCCCATGTTGTCCGTAGCATCTCAACAACTGTATCGAAGAAAAACAGATTAACATTTAAAAATTATACTGTTTTTTTAATAGAATACATATTAATTCTCAATTATACACATAAATATGATCACTTTATATAGTATTAAATGGTAGTATATATAGACGGATGAAGACAATGTTGTATGGCCACATCTGCTGCAAGATTAAATTCAGGTTGACATATCCTGTAAAAAATTACTTGATAATTAATTTAAATTTATAATTGCATGTGGTAGCTAAGTGGGTAACAGTTAAATTAATCTTTAATTTCGTTTTAATGGAGTGAACTTCGGATCTTGCTTCTTCATTTGGTCGGTGTTTTCGCCCTCTTTTTGTCACAAAACATAAGGGTTATATATATATTTTGTTTTTTATTTATTGTACTTAGATTCGAATTATTTTATTACCATATTAATTAATCTTTAGATCTATTGAAATGAAATAGGAAATAATAATAATGATAATAATAATAATAATGGGTTAAATATCACACCTAACTCTCAACTCCATGTTTTTTTAGTACCTAGCAAGAAACCATTGGCAGATAATGACCAAATTTTAACTTCCAATTGGAAACCAACTCGATGTAGCAAGAGAGCCCCTACTCTTCATAATGTCTTCTACTCTCGAAGCATCTGAAACTTGATTTCAAGCAATCTTTTCCAACTTTAATCTCCAAAAAAATCGTCCAACATAACATGTGCATAGACCCATATAATCAATTTAGTGGCTAAATTCAAAGTCCTTTATGTCAACAATAATCCATCATGAAAAGATCATTTGATGTCATCAAATGTTTGTTTCATTAAAAACAAATAAAAATTGAGATTATTTAGATGTATTTTTTGTGAGATGTTCATGCATTCTTGTCTAAGATATATTGATGCATGTTCGATTGCAATAACTACTCACGAGGGAAATTTCATTTTTTTTTTGTTTTGATTCTTCGATTTTGGTCTGCTATGTTATCAAATTTAAGTTTTAACTACTCACAAGGGAAATTTCATTTTTTTTTATTCTCCGATTTTGGTCTGCTATGTTATCAAATTTAAGTTTTACTCATGCATTGTAATTGTAGATATTTTTTCATGAAGTGCTTACAGAGATGGTCAAATCAATGTCAGTTCAGCAACATGTACAAAAATGACTAAAAATAAATATAACGAGGTAAAATTGAAATTTGATTACATCAAAAAATTAAAACTGTAAAGAGATATACATTGAAAAAAAAAAAAACCAATTATGCGTCTATTTGCAAATTTTCCACTATCATGTGGAACGATTATATAATTTAACAACCAATTAAGTATTTTTGTAGATTGTGGGATTAAAAAAGATTAATTTATGTTGTCACTAACAGTAAATTTTTATTTTATTTTTTTTATAGGATCAATTATGTACTATCTTTCATGTTACATGATAACTTGGGGAAAAGTTTAAAGAAGGAAAGGAATGAAAAATACAGCAAGCATGAAGGAAAATTCTTAAAGTATTTGTAACGTATACTTTTGGAAAAGATGAAGAGTATAAAATTTTTAAAGATAGAATGGAATTAATTAAACATATCCCATATATAAAAATGAAAAAAAAATTTGTAAGCTTTGAAATGATTGGTAGTTGCGGTTGTTTGTTTCTAGGATTGGGGCAATGCATGCCCTAGGACATGTTAGGTGAACCCACAATTTAATTTAATTTAATTTAAGATTCGGATTTTGGGATTAGTAAGATATGATCCAATGAAAACTCACAATTACAAGTTGTTAAATAAGTGTCAAGAGACATTGACTCTCTGGTTTGTCAACCTGTCCAAATCTTTTATTAGCCGGTCATTACAGTAGGCATATATGCACAAACATATTATATTTTATTTATTTAAGTGTGTGTGAAAATATAAAGTAAAATGTAGTAATTTGCAACTTTTAGTTTTGACAATGAAACCTGTGTGAAAGTCATTAAAGTAGGCGGTCGCGGACGTCGATTTTTCGAAAGATTGACAAAATTACAATTGTCTCGTATCGAAGAATAAAACTAAGAAATAGTATTTTATAAATTCACGATGTTATATCATCTATTAGACAAGTCTTTTGAGATGAACTTATTATTGGATATAAAACTTAGCCGAATGTTTGTGGTGTGTGGGTTATATTTTGAATAGTTCATTTATATAATTACAATTTTTCAAACAACATAATGGGTGTTTTTATTTCTTTGACTGAACTTGAAAGCTCTTTTTTTCCCTTCTTTTGTAAGAATGTATTTTCGGAATTCAGAATTGAATATTATGTAATGGTGAATTAAGGAAATTAGTAATTTACATAATTTGGGGCCATGCCAATTTTTTGTGCCTTATTAATCCAGAATGCAGAAATGTGAATATTCTCGGCAAACCTATAGAACAGATACTTTGAAGTATACACTACAAGAAAATTCGGTCTTCAGATTAACGACAGAATTCATCAAATTCGTTATTCTATCGATAGCTGTAGATATCTAGCTATCCGAAACATTGAGCTAAATTAAAGAATGGGCAGTTTTAATTAATAATTTAAAAATGTAATAATAATAAAAGAAATGCAAATGGTGGCATTTTGTAGTAATCGCCACCCCCAATAGCGGACGATGATGCAACCTTTATTATTATTATTATTATTATTATTATTATTATTATTATTATTATTATTATTATTATTATTATTTAACTTTTTTTTCCTTTACTTAATGTCATTTTTTATTTAATAAAATAGGATTCGAGGTCACATTTATGCCAAGTTAACTAATTTACAAAACAAATAATTTTCAAAAAGCAGTTATATTATTGAGCGTACAACTTGAATATACTTCCTAACATACAATAAATGAGTGACATGTCATTAGTAAGCATAGATGTGAACTTAATTGATGGATAACATATCATATCAAAAATATATATTTAATTTTAAAATTTAGCAGGGTGACCATGTAGTTTGGGATGGTCAATCTAGAAATGACACCAAGTTGGTGGATGACGCGCCAAATCATTATATACTAAAACAGTATATACTATACATATCTTTGTTTAAATTGTATGTACTTTTTTTTTTTTTTTTGAAAGGAAATTGTATGTACTTAAAGGTATATTTTACATCAATTCAATAAATTTGTATATTTTGGAAAATACCTAATAGAATAATATTTCAATTAAATGACCCAGGCTTGGGGCCCAATTATTTACAGGCTCAGATGAATCAGGCCTAACAATTTAATCTAAGCCATAAGCCCATCCCACAATGCTCAACAGTGATGTCGCGGTTTAAAGCCCAGACCCGTACACCACATGAAATACGAGCTTTTTTTAAAGAAATATATTAAATGAAATAAAACAAGTAGTGATGTGCCCGTTTCAAATTAACAATTTTATCTTTTTAAATATAAATATTTAAATACAGCCACGAGGGAATGTAAATAATATTTTTTTTTAAAAATAATAATAATAATCAACACAATAACCTAGCTCGATTAAGTTGGTATGTGTAAAAAACTACGTATACCGTGATTGATTGAACTGTTCCTTTTAATAAAAGGTGCATGTGATTTACGCAAACACGACTAATCCCAAGATTTACTATGCAATACAAGTCATGGAAGTAGGTGTTATGACAAAACTCAAAATATAAAAGTTTGATGATATTATTTAATTTATTAAAGGGGTAAGTTTTAAATTTTAAGACAAATTATAAATACATTAGAAAACAATAGCATACGTCGTTGTTTGACAAATATTGTCGCCCTTAGGCCTTAGCCCCTTGCCTGCGCAAATACAAGTCTTATTTTGCAGTAAAGAATTTGTGCATTCATTGCAGAAGATGGCTGGCTCAACCAATTCTTGCATAAATTACTCCGTATCTCAAAAGTTACGTCTATTAATTTATTTTTTTTTGGTAACTAACTATTGAAAAATATGAAACTATTTTTTACATGAATTAAATAAAAATTAAAAAAGAAATAAATTTATATATTCAAGACGAAAATAATATTAAAATGCTATATTAAAACATTTTAAAATTAGATAATCGAAACCAATGAAATTAAATACATGTTCGGTTTCCTATACTACTGCAACTATTTTAGGACCATCTCTCGTCTCACGGATCTTAATCTCTGAGACGGGTATACCCTACCCATATTCACAATAAAAAGTAATATTCTTGGCATAAAAAGTAATATTTTTCATGGATGACTCAAATAAGAGATTCGTTTCACAAATACGATCCATGAGACCGTCTCACACAAGTTTTTGTCACTATTTTAAGATGGACGCACCAGAGTGAATAATGATAGTGTACGTAGTCAATTCAAGAATGATGACTCCTATTGTATGCATTAACTGCATGATTGTTTGTTTTAATTGATATGAAAATTCACACACTCGAACGTGATCATAAATAATTTGTGGAAATTGAAAAGTCAAACGTTTCGATTGAATTAAATGCAAAAAAACAAAAATAGTAACTAAATGTACAATTTGATATTATGATGTATTTTCAGTTGAATTCATTTTGGTGCTAATTTTTAATACTCGTAATATACAAAATTGATATTATGGAGAAATTTTGGTCATTCATAAATATTTAGGGTTTTATTTCTCCTGTTTGTGTTTTTCACATATTATAAAATTAATGAAATATATCAATTATACAAACAATTTCAGTTTTACTCTTATTTAACGAGTGTTTGCATAGATTTTTGGTTATCTTTTCAATTATTAGTTAATTATAATACTCGAATCAAATATTAAGATAAGCATAAAAAAATATTGCCAAATATGATTACATGACTATATGCTTGGGGCAAAAGAAAAGGGAGAGATGGTCTATATAATTGATACAAAATATATATTTTTCAATTTCCGACAAATCTAAATATTAATTATTGAATTTTTTTTATCACCTATAAATTTTGTATAATGAGCTAATAAGAGGGATTTGATTGAAGTATTAATCTTATGCCCCATCTGTTGATAAGCAGTCATCATGAATGTTTGTTTATTTTCTTGATCATCTCTTATATATAAGTAATATTTTTTACTTATAAAAAATAAGACTGATTCGAATAAAAAATTTGTCTCATAAAATTGACTCGCGAGACGTTTTCATATGAACTTTGGTAATATATAATTATTATTTTTTCCATATGAGATGGAGTAATTACTTTTTTTTCTTTTGTTTTCCCCCCTTTTCTTTTCTTTTTTCCGTCCATTTAATTTTTCTTCTCTCTTTGGAAATAATGCAACGTTTGCCTCAAATCATCCACTCATTTTAAACAAACCATTGATTATATAAACAATATCCATGAATTAGATGTGTAATGCTATTTAATTTGATACAAACAGATTTGAAGACGTGAATTATTTTTTCGTTAATATGGTAAACTGAAGGGGTGCATACTTTCAAGTTTTGCATATTTCAATGTTGTCTACTTCTAATGAAACTACAGACAATTTTTCCTAATATAAAAACATACTTTTGGTGTCAGAACTCAGAAGTCTACTGTGTTCAAATTTCAGTGCTTTTTAATGCACATTTTCTCTTCTTTCTCAGTTTCCATTCTCTTTCTATTCTTCTATGGTATATACATAATAATTCATTCCAAACTCATGTAAAAGATTCCTGATATGAAAATTTTCATCTCGAAAGCTGGGAGTTGCACCTCTTCTAAAATACAGAAATTGAGCATTAAATATAAAATGTCAGCCAGCTTTAACAATGTGAGATGTTTAACTTTCAAACAAATTGAATTTAAGATATTATAATTTAGTTCTTCGCGTATGTATAATTTCTAAAGAACGGTTCGAAATCAAATGTGCGATAATCTCATAAATATTGAACAATACATGTGAGGTATTTTATGATTTAATGACTAATGTCGTCTAACTTTTATACATGGACGGATTATTATCTTTTTTATATAGAAACTTTGCGAAAAATTAATTATTTAATGAGTGAGTCTCATGTGAGACCGTCTCACGGATCTTAATC
>NC_133311.1:19658679-19660555 GCF_012295235.1 Primulina huaijiensis | reverse complement strand
AGTATTACTTTTTATTGTGAATATCGGTAAAGTTGACTCATCTCACAAATAAAGATTCGTGAGACCATCTCACAAGATACTTTTTATTTTTATTTTTTTTATGTACAAGGTTTGTTTTTTTCCGCTTATGGAGTATTAAGTATATATAAATATAATTTAATTTGAAGTATAACAAATTCCCATGTTGACGGGCTGGAATCCGGATGAACCTATTTGGTTAAAAGCCCCGTGGTCATGTCATCCAATTGGGCTTCAAACTTGACAATTTCAATTATTGATAGTGGTTTATAATTAATCCAAAAACTTATAATCAAAATATCATAAAATTTGTAAACAGAATTATGCATCCAATTTTGCAGTAACTCTTGTCAATCATTATGACGCAGCTTAATGAAAACCGTAGGTATCATCATATTGAATGTATAGTTAGTTCCCAACATAGATGGTAGGTTGTATATCAAATCTCTTCCAAGACCGTTCTGATCATGTCTTGGCAACTAGGTTTTCTACGTTCGAACTCGATCGATAACTAATCGTCTCAGATTTGAATACTCTTTTACATATGATTAAATAAAATAAAGCATCTCCTATAGCATAGAATGAAAACTTGGCAATAGTTAGATAGCATAGAATGAGAAGTACAGTGAATTGGATTATTGCGGTAGAATGTGGGATATAGCAATATCCCACTGAGATTCAAATTGTCCAACACCGTAAAAAAACGACTTTTATGAGCAAAAGTTGAATCCAAGAGTTGTCCTTTTGTCCGTGACTTTTTTCCAGTAATAATCATTGTTCGATGGCCCAAAAAGAGAAACTTTAAAAAATGAAGTAATACTTAATGGTATCGTCCTGATAAAAATTTTAATAAAAGAAACTAGTCTATCTATCAACTACATATCTCATATAATTCACGAATAATTTCGTAGGTCGAATATTTTATTTGGATCATCCATAAAAAAATATTATTTTTTATGCTAAGAATAATACTTTTTATTGTGAATATCGGTAGGGTTGATCCATCTCATAGATAAAAATTCGTGAGACCGTCTCACAAGAAACTTACTTCTCATAATTACTAAATTACACCGGTGCATGGTTTAAACATCGTTTTCAATGTTTAAATTTTCCTACATAACGAACATATTTACTTTAAACAATTTTGTACGAAACACGTATAATTATGATTAAAAAAATTGTTTATTTAAAAAATAATATAGGAACCAAACCGATGTCTTCTCGTTTGGAAATGATAGCTAGCCCCGAATGTGAAGTGAATTAAACTTTCATTTAATATCGCGACCAACCAATTCCTTAGCATTGATAGAGCCTGTCAGCAGTTTGGGGAGAAACAAATTAATCCGTAAATTATTCATGTGGAGAAAGAAACCAGAGTTATAACATAAAGTAAATTATTAGGTCTTTCAATAATTTCGATCTCTTCGTGGATAGAATTTATTTATATTCATTTAATGACAATAAATAAGCATATATATATATATATAGAACCCTCAAATTGAAGTAAGGGTTTGTTGTTAAAAAAAAGAAGTAAAAGTGAGTAACGTTAAATTAAATAATTCGATTTCGTTTTCCTCTTTAGACAATTAATTAATTGCTTAATCAGCAGGGAAAGGCACGGCACTAATAATGGTAATCTTTTAGTTTTTATTTTATTTTCCAGTTCGCCGCTATTATATCTAAATAAAAAAACAAAATATTTGAATTTTAAAATTTTTGTATTGTATGCAACCCCAAAATATAAGTGGGTCGATTTGGATTTGAATTTGAATAATGCCTCAATTGGCCCCACGCACCCACCACATTTATGTCTTTTTATTATTAATATAATAATAATATTGGTCAATTTTTTTTTTTT
>NC_133311.1:19641923-19657312 GCF_012295235.1 Primulina huaijiensis | reverse complement strand
ACCAACCAATTCCTTAGCATTGATAGAGCCTGTCAGCAGTTTGGGGAGAAACAAATTAATCCGTAAATTATTCATGTGGAGAAAGAAACCAGAGTTATAACATAAAGTAAATTATTAGGTCTTTCAATAATTTCGATCTCTTCGTGGATAGAATTTATTTATATTCATTTAATGACAATAAATAAGCATATATATATATATATAGAACCCTCAAATTGAAGTAAGGGTTTGTTGTTAAAAAAAAGAAGTAAAAGTGAGTAACGTTAAATTAAATAATTCGATTTCGTTTTCCTCTTTAGACAATTAATTAATTGCTTAATCAGCAGGGAAAGGCACGGCACTAATAATGGTAATCTTTTAGTTTTTATTTTATTTTCCAGTTCGCCGCTATTATATCTAAATAAAAAAACAAAATATTTGAATTTTAAAATTTTTGTATTGTATGCAACCCCAAAATATAAGTGGGTCGATTTGGATTTGAATTTGAATAATGCCTCAATTGGCCCCACGCACCCACCACATTTATGTCTTTTTATTATTAATATAATAATAATATTGGTCAATTTTTTTTTTTTACTTTCATTTATGATCAAGTTGAAGGCTTACGATTGGGGGATTTTTTTTTAAATAAATCCAAATTAAAAATATTGTTTCAGAATGACAACAGTTAGTCATCCATTTAATACGACAATAGTCCTGTTCTACCACAGAATAAACAACCAATTCATTAGTTTTCAAATGGTTTGTTAGATTTCGGGTTAATTAAATATTTTCGTTATTTCATATTTATAATAACATCTCTCTTTCAACATAGATAATTATTGCATTATTTTTAATTCACTTATTACACTTCATTTTTTTATTTTCTCGTTTTTTTTTTGTTTTTTTATTTATTATGTGCTCTTCTCTTATACATGCTTATTCGTGCAAATTATAGAACTTGTGATGATACAATTCATGTATTATTATAAATAGTGTAATCAAACATGCATTGAATACATATTAACGATACAAAAACAAACAATTATTTGGTAACCTACAATTAAAAATTATATATATTAAAAATCATTACAATATACTAATTTCAGGTTACTAATTATTTTGTCACTAAAAATTACACGATCTCGTTAAGTGTATCATTTTAAATTGACACATTTAATTAATTATAATTGTTGAATTTGATCACAATAGATTTTTAAAAATAACCTTTTATCATAATTCCTTTAAGAATAAATAAAAATCATCTATTTAAACTCAGAAGTTAAACTACTTAAGTATCGAGTTCTAAATTATTTATAAGGTGAAATTTATATTTATACTATCATTTTCTACGAAATGTGAACCAATATATTTGATTTTTAATCTTTCAAAGATAAAATATTGTAATAACTGTAAATAATATATACAAATAAAAAATTTCCAGTTTAATTTTTAATACTTCTGACAAAACGAATAAATTGCATATATAACTCATTACAATTTATTATTTTGTTATTTAATTATATAATAAAATTATTGAGATTGATACAATGTTATTGAAGGAATAATACTATTGTTAACAAATCAATAAATCCAACCAACTCTTTCATTTTTAACTTTGGATTGGTTTCATAATTAATAGATTAGTGACCTAAAAAAAGCCAAATATAACAATGACAATTAAATAATCGATGTTTAAATTTAGCCTAATTGCTATCTATCCCGGCTCCACCAAAGCATCTAATAATAATAATAATAATAACTAATCCTGCCCTATGAGCCAGCCTGGGTCAACAGAAGTGGGCTTTACCAGGGTCCTTCCTTCAAAAATCAACTATATTTGTATAAATAGCATATAATTACATTTTAAAGTTTTAGGTTTTTATGTTAAGAATTAAATTTTTCTTGGCTCGATTTTTCTAAGTTATTCAAAATATCTCACACCAGACTTATGAATACTGTTAAGATGTTTGATTAAAATAGATTTTAGACTCCTCTAATTCCTTACGATACCAATATACACAATTGAAATAAGTTTGGAGATTTGCACATATTATGACTTCGAAAGTCTTTGGAGAATGTACTCGTGGATATATATGGTTGAGGTTAAGCCATGTATGGGTGAAAATAACATAGACATGAGTGATTTTATGAGAAATTCTTATGCGTCGAGTTGTTTACGCGTAATTAGGTTAGTCGTAAAAGAACGATGTCGGATCTTAACGGTTAATATTATTTCAGCCATGTATATATATACACACACATGCACATACACACACTTACGCTTTACTTAGCCCTATCAATCACAAGTTTTATACATGCTATGTGATCAACATATTTAGGCTGTAAAGTTTATCTTACATTCTACATATATGTAATTTTTTGTCAAATAATTAAAACTTGGAAAAAATCATTCGAAGCAAACTAGTGCATTTCGTACGTACTATGTTTTGCCACATTCTCACACTCTGTGTACACATATTGTCATGGTTCTTCAAAAGATTTTTTACTTTTAAATTTATTTGAATTAAAGCTTTTCGGCTTTTTGTGGGACTGACATAAATATATATTGTTTTTAATCATACTGTACAACTTTAATTTGTTCATCATCTCGAAATATATAAGGAAATAATTTTTTAAATCATATCTATAATATATTATTTAATAATATAAAAAATTTAAAATTGAGACATTTTGATATTGGAGCATTAAAGGCTTAAAGAAAACAAAGGTAAAGAAGAAAATGGAATGGTTTCCCAGAATTCCTAATATGCATGCATGTGTAAGTATATACGCTCCAAAGTCGTACACTCGGACAACCTTTTCCCACCCTTGTCGCCTAACTCACACCGTTCTGTCTTCTTTCTCCTCAACTCACACCACCACCATTTTCTAAATCCAAATTCCAACTTTTCCATTTCTGGACACCATGAATAAAAAACAGCCTTGAATCTAAGCAAGAAGTCCCCTGATTTCAACTAGAAAATGCAGACTCGCTCGTCAAGTTTTTCAAGTTTAAGTCCCCTAATTCTCTTCATTTTCACATGTTTTTCCTCGAAATTTAATCCCGTACGTGGAAACGCTGAGTTGAGAGCGTTGGTGGAGATAAAGAACTCATTAGACCCAGGGAACAAGTACTTATCATCTTGGACCAGAGACGGCGATCCCTGCGCCGGCGCGTTTGAGGGAGTTGCATGTAACGAACACCGGAAGGTGGCAAATATTTCTCTGCAAGGAAAAGGGCTTGCCGGGAAACTGCCGCCGGCGGTGGCGGAGCTCAAATGTTTGTCGGGCCTGTACTTGCATTATAATTCTTTGACGGGGGAGATACCAAAGGAGATTGCTAATCTAACTGAGTTGACCGATCTCTATCTCAATGTTAATAATTTTTCTGGAACTATACCGACTGAAATTGGTGGCATGGCTAGTCTTCAAGGTTCGCGTAATTTTAAATATTTAGTTATTCAAATACTCAAATTTTCTTTCATTTATTTTTCAGTAGAATCGGGGTACGCAAAGTTGAAATTTTTTATGATAGTTGGAAATAATTGATTTGATATTGAAAAGTTTAGTTCGAATTTCTACTAAAAATGTTTGAAAATGGACTCCTTTTTCTTTTCTTCTTTGCGTCTGTGTCTGTGAGAAGAACGGGTTTGTTGGTTCATATCTTTAGAAATCTTTTCACTAGGCACCGAATAATTTATTAACGGGATGCATGACAAATTGTCTTTTCAGAAAATTTAAACCCAAAAATTAATCATAATGTATATTCGACTCTAATGATTGTAAAATTTGCAGTGCTGCAGCTTTGTTGTAACCGGTTGATTGGGTTCATCCCTACAGAGATGGGATTACTAAAAAAATTGAATGTTCTCGCACTGGAAAGAAATCAACTATTTGGGCAGATTCCTGCAAGCTTAGGTAATTTGGGAATGCTAAAAAGAATATACTTGAATTCCAATAAGCTCTCAGGTCCAATTCCTGTTGGATTAGCCAATCTTCCTGAATTGGAGGTTCTTGATGTACAAAACAACACGCTTTCTGGATTTGTCCCTCTCTGTGAGTTGATCTTCATGAATTTATGTTTATTTCGTCGAATTTATCTGATAAAATCTGATGTTGTTCTCTTTTGCCATAAAATCTGATGTTCTCTTTTGCCATTTCGATCTTTCTTTGATCCGGGCGATGAAGCTTTGAGGAGGTTAAACGAAGGTTTCCATTTTGATAACAATCCCGGTTTATGTGGTACGGGTTTTTCTTCATTGAGAGCTTGCAGTTCTTGGGACAATACGAACATTAATCAAATAGACCCCTTCACACCAGTTACAAATAAAACCACCTCGAAAAGCGTACCCGAATCAGCTGATATTCCCTTACCTTGTAATCACACACATTGCTCGAAATCATCCTCTAAGTCACGACAAATAGGCATTGTTTCTGGAGTTGTTGCATTAATTATCATCCTAATGCTAGTGGCATTTGTTTGGATAGTTTGGTATCGTCGTGGCAAACAGAAAGTTGGGGATAAATCAGATACCCATGATCATCGTATCATTATTAAACAGGGGACTGGTTTTTGCGAGAGAAACCCCTCTCCTTCCATTTCTCTCGAGCCACAAGATTGTAATGGCATGTGCCATGAGTTTATGCAGGGGTACAAGTTTAATTTAGAAGAGGTTGAATCAGCTACTCAGCATTTCTCCGAGGTTAATGTATTGGGCAAAAGCAAGTTTTCTGCTGTTTATAGAGGGATTTTAAAAGATGGATCGGTAGTGGCGATTAAAAGTATTAGTAAAACAAGCTGCAAGACAGAGGAGAATGAATTCATCAAAGGATTGAGCTTGTTGAATTCTTTGAAACATGAAAATCTAGTGAAACTTAAGGGGTTTTGTTGCTCGAAGGGCAGGGGTGAGTGTTTCTTGATATATGATTTTGTTCCGAACGGCAATTTGTCTCGGTACCTTGATTCTGAACATGGTCACAATGACATTCTTGACTGGCCTACAAGGGTTCAGATCATCAATGGAATTGCTAAAGGTTTGTTCACTTTTATTATATTGATCGTGTTTATTGGTTAAATGTACCTTAATTACATGTTTCATTCTTCCATACATATAAAACAATACATAAGAGATCTGAGTACTGTTAAGGAGCATTTATTGTATCTCTTGACTGTATCTTAAGTAGTTGCCACAATTGGCTCATTTATAGTCCAGCAATTCCTTGGTCCACGATGAAGAATATCATTTACATCACTCTCTAGAAGCCTAACCTTGGACCCGATTTCTTCTCTCAAATTTAAAAGTATATATATTTCAAAAAATCTATATTTAGTTTATCTTTTTCTTTTTTTTTTTTTAGTTTTGACGAGGAAACTATTTAGTTTATCTAGTTTGTAACATCTCTCAAAAGTTATTATTATTTCTTTTACAGGTATAGAGTATCTGCACAGAAATGAAACTAACAAACCTGTCATCGTTCACCGAAATATATCGGTAGAAAAAGTTCTTATGGACCAACAGATGAATCCATTGATTCTTGATTCTGGTCTTCTAAAGCTTCTTGCTGATGATGTTGTTTACTCGGCCATCAAAGTCAGTGCCGCATTGGGTTACATGGCGCCAGAATACATCACCACGGGGCGATTCACAGAGAAAAGCGACGTTTATGCATTTGGGGTTATCATCCTTCAAGTACTTAGCGGTAAACGGAAGCTATCAAGTTCTACCAGAATGGCAGCTGAATCTGGCAAATTTGAAGATTTTGTCGACTCCAATCTCAAGGGAGAGTTTTCGGAGCCTGAGGCTGCTCAGTTGACGAAAATTGCATTACACTGCACCAATGAGCTTCCTGAGAATAGACCAAGCATGGAATCGGTAACTCAAGAGTTGAGTACTCAAAGATTCAACAAACCATCCCTATTGATTTGATCTCTGAAACGCCTCGTAACTCGACAGTAGTGTTTACGAGCAATGAATTTCTGGGCACATCATGTGGGAAGAAGCACTCGAGGCGTATCGTAGATTTTTCCCTTGTAGCTTTTAAATTAACCGGCAAGATTGTAGATTAGTGCTGTTACCTGCTGTGTTTATATCCTAAGGCATAGTTTCATGAATAAAAAGAACAAAACAAGTATTATTCTATGATAAATCTGAAATATTTATGTTCTATTTGGTCAAATGTTAGGTCTTATATCATAAATATATATGTTATTTTTTATAAAAATGCGATGGATATATAAGATTAAATGATATTGGAATCGAGAGATAAACACGAAATCTTGATTAATCTGTGTAGCCAAAGACATTGGGTAATTAAAAAATGACCTTAACTTTTGCTTAAGAAATGTACCTTTAGAAATCAATATTGGGTCAAATAACCTATAATTTGTATTTTAATAATCATAAAAGATATTAAATATTCAATCTCGCCCCCGCCCCCGCCCCCTCTCCCCCCCACTGATTTTTTTAAGGAAGCTCTTCTGGTTTCTTTCGTTGCTATTATTTCTTCTTCTAACATTCCATATTTACTCTTCCTTTCATTTCTTGCTATTTTCTTTTTTTTTTCCCCCTCAATTATTGAAGAAGATAAGCGTTTTACATTTCATGATTCGCCATAAATATCCATTTCTATCCATTTTTGAAAACCCACAACAAAAGTTTCGACAAGGAAAATTAAATAAATAATATATAAAAAAATTAGTTTAGATTGTTCGAATGCAAGAAATATAAAAATCAATAAAGGCCCGAATATTAATTAAGAATAAATAAATTGTGTTACAAATATATCGTTAATTCAAGTCTCAAAAAAATTATAAAGAAACTGAGAGCCATTTGAAAGAGATTGAGTAAGATAATATCAATTTGACCAAATAATATTTACTATATTATAGTATACTTTCTTTAATGAAAAATTATAAAATATAAAGCTATTCTAAAAAAACCAAAGAAGGATTGAGAGCGATTGAACGGAGACTAAATGAAATTAAATAAAATGTGATCAAATTCATGTTTTAAGGCAATTTACTATATATTATACACTTCCATTTATGAGATAATATAAAATGTAAAGTTAGTGTAAAATAAATCGAAGAACGACTAAACGACGACTGACTGAAATATTAAAAAATGTGATCAAATTCATGTTTTAAGACTATTTACTATACTATGATACACTTTTTTTTTTTTAAGGAAATTTCATTAAGCATGTAAAGAACTACAACCATCATCCAAATGTTCAATCAAACAATGTGGAATCTCAAAATAAGTAGAAGGACTAGCATATAAATGAGCCGCTCGAGCCAAGGCATGAGCTGCTGCATTTGCTTGTCTATAAACAAACTGAACCGAGAGCATTGTTCCTTGATTTAAAAGAGATTTGCATTAGCGCACAATAGATCCAAATTCCGTATCATCATCTGTCGGGTTTTTTATGGCATCGACAACATTTTTCGCGTCAAGCTCGAAAATCACATTTGCAAGCTCCATTTCTTTGATCCAGGTAATAGCTTGAAGTAGCGCAAGAGCTTCACATTCCTTGACAGCAGGATTTCCGGCGTTGTGTTGCATTCGGCATGCTATAAACTCCCCATTTTCGTCACGCAGCACACCACTAAGTCCAAACCTGTTGCTCGAAGTGAAAAAAGCAGCATCTGTATTGCACTTTAGGAAGGAAGCAGGAGGTTCATGCCATCTCTTGCAGCTGGTATCAACACTGTTGGAGTTGGGATGCAATACTTTCTTTTTTTCCTTCGCTTGCAACCAATCATATAAATTCTGTAGTGCAAAATGCACCACCTGTGTAGGTGTGTTCTGTTGATTATTCCACAGTTTTTCATTCCGTTGTCTCCATAAGCTCCATAAAATCATAACCACCTTGCCCATTTCTTTTGTAGTTAGCGAGTTCAGCATCATAAATATGAATTCTACAAAGCTTTCAACTTGAGATGAGCAGGAGTTTATACTTGACACAAATTGGGTTTCACTCCAACAGCTTTGGGCAAATGGACAGGTAAGAAATATATGCCAGGTATTCTCAATATCACCCCCACACTGAGCGCATGTAAGAGGAACTTGAATACCTTTACGTTGAAGACTTGCTCGAACCGGGAGACAATTTCTGGTTGCCCTCCATAAAAAGTGTTTTACTTTAGGTGGGACTTGTAGATTCCAAATCTTCCCCCATTCTCCTGCCACTCCATTTTCCTCACTCAAAGAGCTAGTCTCCAAGCCAACCCAATAACCCGACTTAACAGTATACTTCCCAGTCTTGCTATAATGCCATACCCAAGAATCTGGACAGTTGGTCTCCTGCAACGGAATTTGCAATATTGCTTTGACATCTCTGTCATTAAACAATTCATTTAATAATCCAATATCCCATTGTTGAGGGTTTGATCTCATCAAATCCGATACTCTCAGCTTTTCCATGTTAGAGATTGTAGGCGTTTGTATTCTGAAATTTACATCATCACGTAGCCAAGGATCATTCCAGACATTAATATTGGTTCCATTTCCTATCTTCCGTCGGCACCCTATCCTCATCAATGATTGAGAACTCCAGATACTTTTCCATACAAAACTTGGATTATGGCCCAGTTGGGCTGAAAAAAAGTCCCCTCTAGGGAAATATCTAGCTTTGAAGGTTCTACTTGCGAGCGTATCTGGGCTGGAAATAAAGGACCAGCCTTGCCTCCCTATCATTGCAAGATTGAAGCCGTGTAGATTTCTGAAACCAAGACCACCTTTCTCTTTCCTTACACTCAATCTATCCCATGATAGCCAATTTATACATCTTTGGTTTGTTCTCTTAGAACCCCACCAGAACGAGTTTAACATCCTCTGGATTTCCTCTGCTAAGGACACTGGCAGCAGAAACACACTCATGCAGTACGATGGTATGGCTTGTGCCACAGCCTTTATAAGTATTTCACGCCCTGCTTTGGTTAGTGGTTTGCCCCTCCAAGATTGAATGCGTGACCAAATCCTCTCCTTTAGGTAGCTGAATATCACTTTTTTCCTTCGCCCAATCAGTGATGGCAATCCCAGATATTTTCCAGTATCTAGCGTAGATGTCACCTGAAGAATTGATTGATGAGATGTCATAGTATGTAAAGATAGTGTAAAATAAACCACAAAACAATCTAGAGCAACTGAGAGCGCAGTAAAATAGTATAAAATATGATCAAATTCATGTTTTAAAAATATTTACTATATTATGATATATTTTTATTGATGAGAGAAGGTAAAATGTAAAACTATTGTAAAATAAATTTAAGAATGACTGAAATAATATAAAATGTTATCAAATTCATATTTTAAGATTATTTATCATATTATATATAGTATACTTTCATTGATGAAAGAACATAAAATGTAAAGATAATATAAAATAAATCGAAGAACGACTGAGTGGAATAATAAAATGTGATCAAATTCATGTTTTAAGACCATTCATTATATTATGGCATAATTTCATTGATAAGAGTATAAAATGTAAAGCTAGTGTAAAATAAACCGAACATCAAACGAACAACGACCGAGTGAAATAGTATAAAATGTGATCAAATTCATGTTTAAAACTTTACTATATTATGATATATTTTCATGGATGGGAGAAAATAAAATTTAAAGCTGATGCAAAATAAATTGAAAAGTAACTACGAACAACCGAGTGTGATTGAACAAAGATGGAGTGAAATAATATAAAATTTGACCAAATTTATTCTTTAAGACTATTTACTAGATTATATTATACTTTTGTTGATCGGAGAATATAAAATGTAAAATTATTGTAAAATCAACCGAATGATGACTGAAACTTGGTTGAGTGAAATAGTGTAAAATGTGATCAAATTCATATTTAAGATATTTATCATATTATGGTGTATTTTCATTATAGAGTGAATATAAAATGAAAAGAAAATATAAAATAATTCGAAGAACGATTGAGTTAAACTGAACAACAATAAAATGAAATAGGTTTAATATATAATATTACATATTTTAATAGGGGGGATTGATGAGATTTTAAGAGGGGGTGCTATTTTTTTAAATTGGAATTTGTGAATTTTCATTGACGGGGTAGTTTGAAAAACGACATTAGTCAAATAATTTTTTTTATTAATGTTTTTTTTTTTTTACAAAAGAACCTTCAATAATATAAGAAATATAAAAACCAAACAAAATTGTAAAAATTGAGATCGTTAAATTTTCAAATTAAATGTTCAAACAAATGTGGTCGACGTAAATAATCCCGTCCAGTGACCTAAATTTCTCCACATTCTACCTCTCTACTTCCCTCAATCGCTTTGATTCTGGTATGCATTTTCTCTCTTCTTCGTCCGATTCTCTCCGCCCTCAAATTTCTTTTCCTGTATCTTATGCCATTTTATTTCTCTTCAATCTGAAAACCTAGGGTTAAATTTAAATTTGCGTTCTTTTTTTACGTGACGACTCAGCTGTGATTTTCTTTTATTACATAAGTCTAGATTTTTTTCTTTCTCGTTTGCTCATAAGTATGAGGAATTTTATCATTTAGCTGGTGATTCAAGTATTAATGGACGTTTCAGATATATCAGATTCAGTGTCATTTTGTTTGCCTTTTTGTTTTAGTTTGTTGACTTGTGATGGAAAGTTGGATTGAGAAACCCCATTTAGTCTGAGTGATGTTCATGAATTAGAAAAACAATATATTACTGCACGTGAATTAGGAAAAAGTGATGTTGAACAAAGCAGTGAGATGATAGAAGAAGAATGTTCATGGGTAAATCAAGCTTGTCAGTCTCGGTGTTGAAAATGTACCAAAGAGGAGCTTTTTAGTGGTGAAATATCCTTGCGAATTCCCATAATTGCGAAATATAGCATTTTGAATTACCTCACTAATTGTTCTCTTGTACTGTTTATTTTTGTGATAAAATGTGGTATGCAGGAGGCTTCTTAACACGGCATAGTCAAGAAATCAGAAGATATAAATGTTGAAAGGGAGGAAAGCCCCTGGCAGGGGAGAAACTGTGGCCGCACATTACGCCTTTGGCCCACTCGAAGATGATATAATTATAAAGCACAGGCTTCTGACCCGTACAACTACAACAAGAGGTGAACCTCCTTTGAAGAAACTGCAGAAGAAGTTCACGTCCTTTGTGCTGGAGGTAGAGAAAGAAGCTGATAACTATGGTGACTGTGAAAGGCTTTCCAAAGCTTTCCTGCAAGAGCTCAATACTTTTGAAATTCCGTTGCTTAAAAGTAGAGCAGTTATTGAAGCAAACATCAGAGAGAAGGAGAACTTCAATGAGTTAAAAGACGAGATAAATAGACAGATTTTACAGGCGCTGGATGATATAGAAGACCTGAAGAGACAATTTGAAGAGAGCAAGATTGAGAGGCAGCACAAAGAGGAGTGTGAGGCAATTAGGAAATTGATTGCTATGCATCCACCCAGATCGAAAACACAGAAAATCATAACAGAACTTGAGAAAGAGATAGCGATGTTGGAAGCAGAGAATACTGCAGGTTCAAGGACACTGGACCTTCGTAAAAAGCAATTTGGGCTTCTGTTGCACGTGGTTAGAGTTTTATTCAACTTTTTCCTTGGTTGCTGTGTATTTTATGATGTGAATAATGTTGGAGTGTTTGCATCCCAGAAAAGATGGTTATCTACCGGTTTCTGCTAGTCATTTGGTCTGGAATGTTTGCCAAATCACATGAACACCTGGAACATCACTCGCTATTCACTAGAACCTGTCTTGGTTTTATTATTTATATTATTTGTGGTTATTAGGAATTAAAAAGGCTTTAATAATTTTAGTTTTGTCTGGACTGTCTATATTTTCTTCGTTGGGTTAAAACTACTTCGAAATTAGTGACAGAAAGATCGATTTATTAGATCTGGAAGTAACATCCATTTCAGTTCTTATCTTTATCTCTTCATCTTGTATGTGTCAATATTGTGCTGTATATCCTAATAAATGATGATATGTGATGACACTATCGGATCTTATGAAAGATAGCCGTCTTGGCTGAAAATTTTTACTATGACTAATTAAGAATTATACATGGTCCACAGGATTATAAAGCTTTTCTCAGGATATTGCGTTAGCGTTTTCTCTTCCTCGTATAATTATACTTCCGCTGCACTAATATAACATACGCATTGCTCTAGTTCATCACTGATCTTACTTGAACAGAGATGACAAAGGAACTTTGATAATTCTCGTACTCTTGGATTTCTGAAAATAATTGTTCCGTGTACCACTTGATTGCAGGTTGATGAATTACAGAACACCATAGTGGAAGAGCAGAGAAGCTTGATGGAGGAAATGAGAACAGCAATGGATGAGCATAGGACTGGTGCGGAGGATGCCACTGGTGGTACCGAAGCCATGGTTCTTGATTAGCTGTGGACGGCATCATAAATAGGTGACATAGCTTTCTTAGTTTACTACTGTCAGTACTGTTCGACAGGTGTACACCTATAAAATTAGGAAGGCACTTGCACGTTGTCCCTAATTGAGATTGCCGTTCTTATTGGTCTCCAGCAAGTTCTCTATTTACTAAAAGGGTTGAAAAATACAATTTTATCTAGAAGTAACGTGTGACCCGCTACTGATCATCATCTCCCAAGAATTAGCTACAAAATGGGAATCAGTTTGATACCGAGAGAGGGGCAACAATTGGGGAAAACATTTAAAACTTTTAAAAGAGCTGGAGTTGAGTATTGTGCTAGGAACAGGAAGACAGACTTAAAGATTGAGGCCTGTGAAAGAGCAGTTTGTCTTCTATTTTAATCCGTGAAAGCTCTATCTCCAGTTCTTTGTTGTTCAAACGGTTCTGTAAGATTTGACAAATTGAATGTTCCATTGACTTTCAACTTGAAAAATTATGAGTGTGTTTGGATTAATTTTGTTGAAATGATGGATTTCATAACCTGTTTAGTTTAGATGTTTTGGACTAGGATGATTTTGATACTTCACTTCATTCATGATATTGTATCAGTAACCAAATTGAATTTTAAATACAATTAATTGTTATTTGAAAAACATATTTTAATTCTCTATTCATATCAAATTCGTCCGGCCATAGAAATACAATCTGAATAAATATTTTGACTATCTTATATAGCACAATCGAGGCCTTTCGACCAAGAACTTGTGATTTGATTGAAAAACCTGACAGCCGAGAGAAGAAAATGTAGCACATGGAGCACAAAACTTGTCGACCAAGGGTCTATGATTAATAGAAATACCAATTAAAAAGATTTGATTTCACTTTTTTGACAGAACCAGATGGTTTCACAAGCTTATTGCTCAAGATATTTGATTAAACTTTTTGAAAATTTGATATGTTAAGCGTTCAAGTGAAAATACATTTCTAAGCTAGATAACATTTGAATTCAAGAAAAAGAACTTAATACAAACTCTACCAAGCTCACGAGAAACACCGACCGGAATTTTCATGATGCTTTCTCAAAATGATTTAATCTTTGTCTCTAGTTTCTGATAATATATTTGCTGCAGATTTACTTTATCAAAGCAAGTGTAGGAAAATCTTAACACTGACATGAACATTCTACATGCTCCCTACAAAAAAATTAATGCTTACAAGTCATAAACACAAAACAAAAGAACATTCCCACTCAGGGCTCTACTATGATCTTCCCAGTCGCATGGCCGTCCATGCTCTTAGCCCAAGAATCTTTACCTTCACTGAAATGATCTTTTGAGTCGTTAACCGTCTTCAACTTTCCTTCTTTCACCATCCTAGTAAGATTTTCCAAATCCTCTCCTTTCGGAACCAGATACATGGGCACCAATTTCTTCTTGGAAAAGGTGAGTTTTTCATTATAGAAGTCCAAATGGCACCAACCCCTGGTGTAATATCGACCACCTTCCCTCTTTCACTCAGATTCCGCCTGAAAACAGACCAAGGAAATGCTGGTGCACAATGAATAACCACTTTGTAGTTATTCCCCGATGGGCTCTTCAGAGCAGCTCCTCATGGAGTACTATAATCAAGAACTTCGTCGGCTCAAAGACCCTTCACGAAGTTAAGATTCCGGGCACCACAAGTGGCTGTTACATGTGCATTTCCGATATTCTCAAGCTGTACCGCATAATGGCCAACACCTGTACTGCATAATGGCCAACACCGTTCGAGGCGGCGGTGATAAGAATGTTTTTCCGGGATCCAGTTTGATCGAGCTCTAGCTCGGCTGATTGTGTGAGGGACATAAGAGCTGTGAGGCCGGCCACAGGAAGCCCTGCAGCGTCTGCAGCTGATACTTGGGGAGGTCTAAGTACTGTCAAATTTCCTTGGCTACACAGTACTCTTCCAACCCTCCTCCCATCTATCACGTCACATTTACATTTTACAGATCCATTCATATACAATAGCACAAATTTACAGTATATATACTGATATACTTCAATAGTCATAGATATACCTCTAAAAACGTGTCATGCTACTATGTACTTGCATGCATGTCTTAACTTAATCTATGAGTTCCTCTTATATCAAAATCAAAACTCGACCATAATTTCTGTAGATTAACACAATCAATCTGTACACCGAAGCTGATATATCTTGGTTCCACCCAGTAATAGATGTGGTGGCCAGGTTTTGCATTGAAAAAGTTCTCAAAATGACTTCAGTATGGCCAAGAATGAAAACTACTTTATCCCCAGGTTTGAAGTTTTTGACTTCGTATCCAACTTCCACTACATCTCCCGTAACATCAGTACCTGTACATTTTCAAGAAATCTGAGGGAATCAGAACAAAAGATAAAAATTAGAGTTGCAGAGGACAACCTAATATTTCAGGGTTCACCCTGAATAATCTTAAAGGGAATAAAAGGAATTTTGGAAGGCGTGCGAAGAAGGTGAAGCATGTCCTTTTGAATTTTCCAATCGATTGGATTAATGCTTATGTCTTGTAACTTTACTAGGACTTCGCCCTTGCTAGGAATAGGAATTGGGACTTCAACATGCTGCACCACAAAATAGTTCAATCTTTGTATTCTTAAATTGACTATGAACGCTCGAATGTTATTTATTTGTTGATAAAATAAATTATTAGTATTAAATAGGAACAAAATAGTAATAAAGATGAATATTCTAATAAAGTTTTCCTTTAAAGCAGCAGCGCCACCGCCATAACTATCATACTGAAGTGCATGCATAAACTTCCCCTCCAGGATCAAATCAAAATAATCTAAACAAATTTTGGATGGTATAGAATCTTATAAATCTGAGAGAAACCAAAATCAGTAGTTAACAGGATCGATTTAGAAAGTGCTACACTGTATATATTAACTAAACGGTGCGTGGCTTGTATCAATAACCAAGCAATCTCAATTTTGCTAAGAGGGATGAATTGAATCCAACGTAGTCTTAACCTTGCCTTCTTTCCACAGT
>NC_133311.1:19606120-19638797 GCF_012295235.1 Primulina huaijiensis | reverse complement strand
ATATAGATATATATATTAAAAATGCTTGAATTAAAAACTAGTCGATTAGTAAAATATTCGGTAAATGCTTCGAAGAATCATCCAAGAACAATTGGTATACAGACATTCGAATTCATGACCTCTATTTCGATATCATGTTAAAATTTATTCACCCCAAAAGCTCTAACAACAATAAATTTATATTTTAACAAAAAAATGTAATCACCTATGTATTATATCAAAGGTTGCGGATAAAAATATAACGGTTTACAAACTTTTATATAAAATTCAGTTTGGTCAGCTACCCCGAAAAAATTTAAAAAAAAAATTGCAATATAAATCTACACGTTGGTTTTGCCTGGATTAATGTCAACCCTTTCGACATTGACATGTACATAATTTTCTTTTCCTTTTCTTTAATTTAAAAAGCCACTTTGGAACCAAATCTTATTGTATTTTAAGCATCTTCTCTTTTAATTAAGGCAAACAAGAAAGGCAGCGACAAGAAGAATAAGATATGAAGCTAGTTTGGTCTCCAGAAACAGCATCAAAAGCTTATATTGAAACCGTAAAATCAGTAAGTATAATCATGGAAGGTCTCAGTACTACGAACAAGCATGCAGGCGTTAAATTCTTTAACTTCTCGAATGTAAATTTTCTAAAAAGTGCAAGTATTTCCCTCGAGATATAGACCAAGCTGTCATTATTCCTCGTACAAAATCTCAAATTTGTTCTATGTTTTGATGTTGAAACAAAAGGATACTTTTTCTTGTGATGTTTCTTGGATTAATTATTCGTTATTTGATTGTAGTCTGAACTTTTCAAACAATCAAGCGTCGCAGAGTTTGTATCAGCCATGGCGGCCGGGTGGGATGCGAAATTAATCGTCGAGACATGGTCAAGAGGTGGTGTAATCTCCACAAGCGTAGGCCTCTCAATAGCGAGAAACCATACAAAAGGAAGACATGTTTGTATAGTTCCAAACGAGGAGTCCAAGTCCGAATATGTGGAAACAATGACCAGATCTGGTCATTCAGCAGAAATGATAGTAGGGGAGCCAGAAGAGGCCATGGAAGGTTTAAAAGGTATTGATTTCTTGGTAGTGGATAGTAGCGTCAGAGAATTCGCAAGAATATTGAGGGTGGCTAAGCTAGGGCATAAAGGGGCTGTTTTGATGCGCAAGAATGCTAGTTCTAGAGTCGCATCAGATTTCAGGTGGCGTGGCGTGCTTGACCAAAAGTCGAGAATCGTGCGCTCCGTGTTTTTGCCTGTGGGGCAAGGGTTGGATATGGCCCACGTGGGGGCAAGGGGCGGAGAGTTGGACAGAAGGAATGGAAAGAGCCGCTGGATTAAACATGTTGATCGGAAGTCTGGGGAGGAGTTCGTATTCAGGAAATAAATGGTTCTTGGCGTAGGGGGATGCCACTTTTGTTTGTTCCTTTTAGTTTTCTGAATAAAGAAAATAGATTTAAGTAATGAAATCTAGAATGTAGATCTATGGCCAGTTATCTTCATATGAGGCTACACTGCCTACATAATTATAGAATGAGTCTTGATCCCAAATTAGCATATACACCGTCTACCTGAAATCTAATCTATAACATTAAAATGTTCTCTCGTATGAAATTAATTTACCCATCTCATTATCTCTGATCTACTACTTCAACTATACCTCCTACTTTACAATTACTTACTCGAATCAATGCTGAATATGGCTGCAAGCACTCCCAACTATATTCATTTTTAATCATATTTAATCTACTGAATATACATATTCATCTTGCGAACTAGTAGTTGAGAAAGAGAGAATTTGATATAAGCTTCATTGCATGTTAGAGATGTTCGAGATAGAAACCGAGACCAGACGTCACAAGCGTATATTCTCTGCAATATAAATTTTATATCAACATGAAAGGCAAAAAAAAAAAGTGTACCAACTATTCAAACACATCGCAAACTTCAAAATCCAATCAAAAGCAACATCTGTTTTCTTTAAAGCGAAGCAAATTTACTTCGATTCTTGATAATTTCCTTCCACACTCATCAGGTGTAACTTTGCATCTGCTGCATGCCTTTTTCATCAATCAATCAATATTTCTAGTTTGATCTGCAGCTGAGAAGAAACAAGTGCGTGAAACCGTAGGCTGTAGCAAAGGTACAGGGAACTAAACTGTTAAAATAAATGAATAGCTGAACCTTGGGCAAGTAAATGTTTCGATATCTGATTCTTTATGCTTCATCTGATCAGTCCCAGCTAACTCGACGACTTCTAATTGCTTTCTTTTGCGATTGTGCTTTCTTGTTGTCCAGTCGTTTCTGCTCCCCAATTGCAGACCTATTGATGACAAAGTTCAATCACTTTTCGCGCGAATCCAAATTACAGAAAGATGATTACATGAGAATAATACGGAAAATCTCGCAGTCAAAAAATGGACAAGTCTAGAAAGGATGTACAGAAAACTTTTCAATCAAGGGCCAAATATTTTATTTGGTTAGTATGAAATTGATGTGTCTAGGTAGTCCAAAACTTGTATCTTTATCTTTCGAAGGTATGAAATTTCGAGTTTTTTTATTTTCATTTTATGAGACTGATTGCTCCTACTTGCCTCAACTAGGTCCACTCACAGACTGATCAGTTTTCTGACCACCCCTGCCCACATCAAACTACCACACACTGGATGATAAATGTAATGTGTATATTGATCTGAGAAACTGAAAGACAAAGGAAAATGGTTTTTTGAAAGAAAAAGTCTTACAACTTGGCAATCTTACAATTTGGCAATCTTTGTAACTCTCTCTTCTGTAGGTGGTGGAGGGACATACGAAGCAGCATCGATGATTTCCTGCCTCATTCTTTCAGAAATTATTAAAATACGTATGTATAATTTGCGCTTGAAACCATCATTCAACACCAGAGGTATAGCCATACGTTTCCATGAGACTTCAGTGTCCGAATTTTTATTGCCACAAAAAATTAAATTCGTTTATACTTTATTTACTACATGTACTGTAGTTTCATTTTTTGGTAAGTGAATACCTGTAATTTTGCCAAAGCATGTTCCGTATTGCCTCTACAAACACAAAAGACGAGTAAACATTTGCTTTAGAAATAAAAGAAAAAGCAGAAAAATCGACCAGTGGGTAAATTATAACTTTTGAGTTCTAGTCTTCGTTGAAGAAATCAAGATCTCCCCATCTTTATTGATTCGGTTTTTCTCCTGCAAATATACGAAAAAGTCGAGGATAGCAAGAAAACTTAATTTAAATAATGCAAAATGCATGGAAACCATTTACACTGCATAAAGGATGCAACTGTAAAAGTATATAACCATATATTGTCCAGAGTCATACAGAATACGAAGTTACACATATAGTTGCCTTTTGAAATACTAAAAATAGTGCACATCTAAAGCAAATGTCTTAAAGCCCAAAAACGATAAAGTTCACTAAAAAATAGAAGTTTTTTAATCGTCATGAATTAGTTATAAACATATCAAATATTCTTGGAGCTTCAGAAAACGTTCAGACGTGTTAATAAGATGGTGTTTTAATGCACAGTAACATTCTATAACAGATGAAAAAGTAAATCGTACCAGGAAGAGCAAAGAAAAGAAAATTGAGATGCAAAGCAGAGTGGGTGAGGTTATATTTACAAGGAAAAGGCTAAGTCACTAAGGAATAACCAGAAAGTTTTCAATTTGCATGGTGAAGATACTAATTTTGGACATAAGCAAACCAAGAGCAACCATAAATTTCATGCCACTGCGAAATGTACGAGAAAGCATAATGCAGGATAACACATCATCGGTGCCAAAAATCCCAAAGAAATAAAGTAAAAATCTAAGCGAAAAGCAAGTATGTTAAACATAAAAATAAAACACCAGAACTCACCATTTGCATTATCCTCTCCCTCACCCTTTCACTTAATCAATCTGCATTTTTAACATCAAAACGCATATCGACCTTGGTATTCACTGCAAGTGAAAAAAGTGAAAAGAAATTAGTGACTTCAACGGAAAAAAGATTTGCTGATTAAACATAGAAACAACGAAATAAAAGGCATCACATACCCTTGTTGACATTTTGACCACCAGGCCCACCACTCCTTGCATAGCTTATTGTAACACGATCTGAATTAGCTAGACAAGTTGAGTAATCCATGTGTCCTCATTTTCTAAGATAATCAGCATGCGACTCAAGCATATCAGAAACAAATGTTAGAAAACCGGTTTTGTCGGAAGAAACCATAGCTAGAGAAATTATGGAATAGTAGCTATTACAAAGTACAAACAACTTTTTTGAAAAGCTAGAGCTCATGAGAGATGCCTGATAGTAAAATTTAAAATTTAACAAGCCTTCTCATATGTAAATAGGAGACCAAGATATATATACATATTGAACTAACATTCGAGGCCTACACATAGAGGTTATGCAAAGGCCACTCAAGACCAACTTAATGAAATCTATGGGAATTTTTTTGGGTTAAAATATATGGGTTTTTGCATAATAAGGATTTTAAAAATATGACCATAGTTTCAGAGCATGCATATCCATCCACTAGAATGCTTAGTAGCCCTAGACAATTCTTTTTCGACAATCAACATAAATTTTAGGTCTTACAATTGTCGGTAATATATAAATAAATAGGATAATTTAGATCTATTAAAAACATGCTAAGAGACAGATCAAAGCCCTGGTCATGATTCAGAAACCACTGATTCTGGTTCCAATGTAGATGTAACAAGAACCGAACATTCTATATATGGCACAGGCACAGCTGTAGTTCCTAGAGAATTCATTCAAATAAAGCGAGCGTGTACTTGCACCTTACACCTCAACTCTACTATACCTATGTGCCTAGTGCTTCTAACAAATGTTTTTAAAACATTTGACATTCTCCCAGAAACGTTTGTTCTCCTCTACTATTGAAATTATGTTGCTTCACGTAAGTAATTCACCATAACAATCAGATGTATAGAAAACCTCAATGAACATGAGCATCGGATGACCTGCTGATAAAGCGTTTCTTACAGTCTGGGACTTTCACAGAAATACAAGGGTCAAGCAACTACATGGTTTGAACATAAACATAATCGGATGAAGTACGAGTAGTTCTAAAAGCTCTGATGCAATTCTAAACAAGCACAATCCAAGCCAGTCATTTTAAATTTGCTGAGTAAAAATGACCAATAATAAAGTCCAGATTTAAATTACCACACTAAACAGCCACAACACACATTCATCTTCAGCCATTGAGTGCCGAATGAACTTAAGTTACATCCATAAATCGAAAATAGCAGCTACACAAAAACAAAATTATTTTCCTAAGTTAGCAAATAGCGTAAAAACTAGTCAATCCCTAAAAAAAGTACAATAAAAAACGGTACCAAGGGTGATCTTCGGGATTGGCTCTACACCGCCTCCAGCAGCTTTATACCTTTCCTCAGCTTGGTACAGAAGCCGCTGAACCTCAGCCAACCGAGCCGGAGACTTATTATCCTTCCCTCCAGACTTCGTAGCCGCGCACCGCACGGCACAGCAGCCGTATGTGATACGACAGTCGACCGAAGTGAAACCCGTGATCGGGAACACACGAAAGGAGATTTGAGAACGGGGAGTTGGGTGGAATATCGTTCGAGCAACCATTGTATAGGCTGTGGCTCTGATTGCTGCCATTTGACTGGTTTATAGGTTTGCTGCTAACCCCAATTACTCTGAAGATGAACTGAGAATCTGCAATAATTTTTTCCACTCTTTTTTTGGGATTTTTTTAATCTAAGGGGTTCCTTGAAATGGTAATTGAATTCGAGATGCTGGTCTTGGTAAGTGAGATTGGATACTATATTCAACGTCCTTCCTCACATTCACATTCACATTCACATTCACATTCACAGTCAAACTTGTAATGAAAATTTGAAAATGTAATAACGTAATTCCGTGTTAATCCCGAACTTTGGTGCATAATCTCAAAAAATCAACTAAATATCCCCCAACAATCTTATTCATAAGTAATCATGATACCACCTACATTCGGAACAATCTAATTGATAATTAATGTATAAGGAAAAAACTAAGGCCCGTAATTAATCATTCCGTATCTGCAAATCAACACTGTAAATCGACCGTTTTCTTAAAAATTCAACACAAATTCAGGAAAAAGAAGGTTTAGAAGTTGACTCTTGTCAAAGCAGGTGTCGAGATATCAATAAAAAGCAGGTGTCGAGAGCTCTCCAAATATGATGTCAATTAACGGGTGGCGAAAGGTGGCGGTACTTGAGAGAGTTGGGGATCGGAAACTGAGCGACAAACGATAGTATTATTTATATGAGAGAATGAAATCGGTTTTTTCTTTCTAAATAAATTCAGAAGTCGGCCGAATACTACAAACCGACCGATTTACTGGTTCCCACTCGTTTTGAACCACCGGTAAAAGGCCATCGGTTACCGATCGAACCGACCGGTCAGTAGGTTCTGAAAACACTGCAATACATGTATATACTTTATAATCAGAGATGAGAATAATTGCTTCTTTGCGCAACACATCTAATGAGCTTTTCTCGTTTCTTAAAAAACAGTAACACTACACAAATTTTCAAGACATGAAGCTCAAATTATTAAAGTAATATTTGCAAAAACCTACTTGAAATATTTCTCAACTCCTTGACACAATTTCTAAACGTTCAATTGACTAACATCAAAAACACTTAAATAAACTCTTAGAAATACTACCTAAAGATTTTAAACATCAAAGTTGAATCTTCATAGAGGTTGCATCAGTATAAACAATAGTAAAAGCCTAATCATCTGTAACGATCGTGTATAAATCCAACGCTGAACCTGTTACAGTCACCGAACACCAAAAGTACATTACAGATAAAAGACTGAACAAAAACCAACGGCAACCATCAACAAAACATGAACAGGACACCAACAGTAGCCATAGTCTCATGAGAAGTGGAGAGTTCAGAGATTGAAAGGATCCATCCCCTTTGTGGTCTTAAAGGGAACCTTTTTGAAAGTCCTAATGCCTATTAGTTTCATTTGATCTATAACGAGATGAGCCAGTTCCATCATTAGCACGTTTCTTCATTTGATGAGGCAGGCCTGCTCCACGTCCGTTGTCTGGTTTTAAGCTTCGGACATTACTTGATCTTTCTGTTGAAGGAAGAGCCCAGCCTCCACGATTCTGAGGCAGCTGAGTGCTTCCAGATGCTGAAGTTTCAACAACGAACAAAGCTATGAGTAATAAACTTCTAGGTTATCTAGAGATCATAATACAAACCACAAATGACAGCAGCCCAACTATGAAGTCAGTGTTCGAATAACACAAATTGGTAGGTATGTAGAAGATCCCCCAGAGAGGTGTTTGAACGTGTATACGTAGTATAATTAGTGTAATTTACTATTTATTACTGTAGATAGTCATATCTATGTCATCTCTACAATTCCGTCGGCCAGTAAAATACGTTGAAGAAAACCCATGTTCGACAGTAATATTGAAAGGGAATAGTCGCTTAATCATCATAGCTAGATTGGACAATAAATATTTGGAAAAAAATAGCCATAAAATACGATTGCTTCATGGAAAAATCAGAACCAGAAGCGAAATTACGAGCCAATTAATCAGCAGTTCCCACTGCAAATATAAACATCAAAATGTAAAAACTTTAATTCAACCAGTGCACTGTACCGACTGAAAAAAGTGATTCCACGTACACACTAAAAATGTCGCAAATAGAAGAGAAAAAAACCTTCTCATAGTAAATTACATATAGAGAAGATATCATTTCGCACCTTGTATATTCTTCACAGCATTTTCACTTCATTCGAAGAACACGCTGAAAATAAGCTAAAAATGTCTAATCGTAAATGTGATAGGAGGTTACCCATAGTATCTTGTAAAGCAAGTTTTTCGCTCCACCCAGGGAGATGCTTTTTAGCATTTCCTGACCATGCTTCTTCGAAACCAAAAAGTTCATCTGAGGAAAACAAAAGATCAATGGTAATAAGAGCCTTAATGGCAACACATCCAACCAAAAAGAATTAAGCTACCTTCATTAAGATTGTGCAGAGTCTGCATTGTGTCCACATGACCGTCAGACTTCAATTTTCGAGTCATGGAATGACCCTAAGGCACAATGCAAAATTTCAACGGACATTTCAGAAAGCAGAATCAATTGAATTCTAGAAGTGCGCAAGACTTTCAAGGATGTAGAAATGGTACCTTTTCATGAATGCCTCTAGAGACCCTATGTGTCGCTTGACCAGTAGAGGAATTAGCTTCTTTAAATTCTTCCAAACTCAACTAAATAAATAGAAGTCAGGTCAACCCCTCAACAAGATTAGGAATGAAATAGACATGGCTAGTAACTGCACTTACTCCATCACTCCCAGCCCTCTTAGTACTAGAAGAGGTGTAATATGCACCATTAGCACCACCATAAGTAACAGTAGAGCTCTGAAAAGTGAAACTTTGTGTTTGAGGTCGTGGCCTTCCATGGTTCAATAGGTTTATATTGTTTTTATGAGCCATATACTTGCCCTTTTTCTCTGCAAGCACAAAAAAAAGTAAAGTAACAGTAAGTTAGATCAGTCCGTGAACCATAATGATCAACCAAATTGATTGGCATTAAAGAAGCACAAAACACAACATACCATTAGCTTCATCATCTGGGTCATCCACGATAGGCTCTTTGCTTGATCTACCATGCTTCCTAGGATTAACTTTTTTCTGCTCCTCGCTTTCATTTTCGTCTTTCTCATCACCAGAAGTCAGCTCCTCAATAACTGGTCCTTTGGATTTGTTGGACATGGAAGGCTGATGATCAAGAAACCCAGAAGAATTTTCATTCATAAATGGACCGCCACTAGGTAAATCCATGAATGGACCTCCAATAGGTAAATTCATGAATGGACTTCCATTAGACCCAAAGAAGCTAGACCCAAATAAACTTCCACGACGTGTGAAGAAGGGGTCATCAAATGGATCCCTACCCCCAAAGAAACCAGATAGCATACTCCTCGGACCTCCAAAGCCACCAAAACCATTGGAATTACCAAAAGGATCGCCAAAACCAAAGAATGGGTCTCTCCCTCCCTGCATTTTGAATTTGTGCTTCCCTGAAGAAGTAGTTCAAATAAAAAAGACGATGAGGCAAAATAACTGAAAATCACGTGGAGCTCGACACAAGAACCTAATGCAGCACAAAATTCACCATAAAAGATGCAGTAATTTTTTATTAAAGAAAAAGACGCAATAAACTAAAAGTTCTTAGCAAAAAAACAAAACAAAAATGTTTTTATCACAGCAAAAAACAAAAAATGTTCAACGAATTATAAAATGGACAAAGAACAGAATCTACAGTTCAATCAAGCGAAAACCACGCTCCTATACAATATGCCTAAGGATGGCATGGGTCATTGTACATACATAGATAGCACGCAACAGTCAAAAGCAAAATGATAGCAGATTATTAAAACAGCTGGAACTCTTTATTACGCGTGAAAACAATTTCACTATGTTTAACTCTTCAGTTTCTGAATAACTGGCAAATTTCAACGCTTGTTCAAGCCTAGAAAACAGTCATCCTTGAAAGTTGAAAATAATGCAGGGAAGCGATAAAAAAAAATAGAGAGAGATTCAGAGCCTCTCTTCGAGTCATACTCATCTGAAATATGGTTTAAATTCAAGAAATTCGATTCAAGGACCGTAAAGTGCAAGATAAGCATCGCGACTCCCTTGATTCTATATAGAAGAGATCACTACGCAATCTCAAATGCAAAACATTCGTTGAAAGAAACCCTAAATCAGACAACCGAATTCCAGCAGAACTTGAGTTTCCAAGTTACTCTAGAACCATTTAGGTAAACCAAATACATAAATATACAAATCACTCACTGAGATGACGCCAGCTCGCAATCAAATAAAAAAATTTCGCGAGAAAATATAAACTCTACAACGAAAAAAAAAAGCATAAATTCATTCCCGATCGCAAGGAGAGCACAAAATTTAAAAACAATTGAATGATCGCCGAATTTATGAAGAAAAATCGAACCTAAAATTTGGTGAAATTCCCGAATTTGTAGAGCAAATTGAGGATGAAATAGAACGAAGTAATAAAAGATGAATGGGAATGGCTGTCAACCAAAAGCATACGTTTTATGACGCCCGTGAGGAGAAGTGCTGTACGGAACGTTCTAGACTGCCAGTGTGGGCTCTCCTTGGGCTCTTAGCAATGGCCGCCCGCGACCATTATTTGGGCTGTCAGCCCGCTATGAGCCTAACTTGTATATTTTTTGTGGAACAAGGCAGTAGTGCGTCTCTCGGCAAGTTTTCGAACATTTTATTTTCCAAAAAGATTGTATTACTCCTCGCATAATTAAATTAAATATAATGCAAGTTGTTAAATTTATGTGTGGAATTTATATTTTATTGTGACTATTTCAATAACTATATAATGTGTTTATATATCACTGCAAATTGTAAATCATCCAAATCGATTGCATGGAGAGGAAATTCGAAGCGTTAAACATAGATATTTTTATATATCTATTTTTTTTAAAAAAAATGTAGGAAACATTAAAAAACACTAATCTTAACTTAAAGCATGATTATTTTTTTGTATGGAAGAGAGATTAGACACTAATAATAATGACGATGCTGCTACGTCGCATTTATTGACTCGAAGCTGGCAAAGTTTGAGACACGAGGAAGCACAAATGACGATGCAGCTACGTCGCATTTATTGACTCGAAGCTGGCAAAATTTGAGACACGAGGAAGCAAAACAAGCCTCCCCATACAGCACCCGCAGTAACACCCACCTCGTCAAAAATCATAGAGTCTATATGTCATATACATATTACATTAACACATCTATTCTCTCAAATTCATTTTAACATTCACACTCATTATTTGTAGGTCCCGCTGTCCACTCATTCATCTTATTCTTATTTAACATTAAATAAATTCAATTTCAAATTTTTTAAGAAATTTAAATTATTATTATTTTATATTAATAATAATTTGTTTTTATATATTCAGTACGTAAAATAATTTAATTTTATGGGTGTCATTTACTTAAAATTAAAAATTTATTATAAACTTAAAATAAAACGGTACAACATATAATAATAAATAACACTTGCATAAAAATAAAAGAAAATAAATTAAATTTAAAATATAATTAAAATAATTCAAAACATGTGGGACCCGCGTGTCAGCAAATCTATAAAACCGTCGCTAAATGTGCAATTTTTTTAAAAAAATAAACTGACACAGGGGCGTTCCAACACCCTCTCTCATTAATCATTATAATGCCCACTCACATTGGAGAGTGGGTGTTAAAGGGGTGTTATAACACCCCTTTTACACCCACTGTGGGTGTCCTTAGTGTTGAATTTAAGGGAAATTGGTATGGCTAAACCCAAGACCCGTCCCATAAATAAAACTTTGACCCATTACCCGTCCCACCCCGGTTAAATATTCTTTGGACCCACCCCACCCCGAATACGAAATGGGGCCGGGTAGACCCGCGAGACCTATGAGACCCATATTTTTTTTTAAATAAAAACAGTAATCTTCTTATCGCATGACTGAATTATGAAACAAACAAGCCTCTAAATACAACACAGTATAAAACTAATTCATGTATTCGACAACACTTAATAATAACAAACAAAGTATTTTTACGACATAATGAATTACATAAAAAAAGAGTTACTAGCTCTGCAAAAAAAAATTTGATATCCCCAAAAATAACTCATAACAGAACTTAAACAGATCAATGTAAAATCAGCGAGTAAGCAATCTTTCAGACACATTCTTCAGGATCATCTTCCTCTTCATCAAGAATGGTAGGACAAGTTGTTAAATTACTTGAATAATTACTTACAAAATTAAAGAGATAAAGTACATTGAAAAAATAAAACTGTAATTTAAAAACATAAAAAAATGTAATTCAAAGAGAGAAAGTACAGTAACAAAATTAAAATGAAAGTACAATAATAAAATAAAAATGTGATTTATTTACATTCAAGCTCACCTCACAACCATCTTCGCGAGTACATCAATTTATATTCACATATATGGGGCGGGTATTATAGGACCCACGACCCGCCCCATACCCAGACGGGTTTCAAAAATTGGACCCGAGACCCACCCCATGACCCATTTAGTATGCTCAAACTCACCCCAGATGGGGCGGGTCCATTGCGGGTCTGGGTAAAACCCGGACCCATTGACATCCCTAAGTACTTATAATAATGTGGGGTTATGCGAAGAGCGTCTAAACGAGTGAGCAGGATGGGACGACCCACAACCCACAATTTGGTGTGACAGCGGACAGAGCCACCTCATTTCGACGGCTCTAGTTAAATGTTCTTATGTGAAAATTATTGGACTTTGTGATCTCATGAGAAGTTCTTATAAGTTAAATTGCTAATGTTGTCATTTGATATTGTTGTCTAGGTGAGTCGTAAATGAGAGACATCATATCTTAATGTGTAAAACTTATTTCTGGTGGAGATCACAACGCTAGCAACAAAAAAATGTAAGACTAATGACCATACAGTGATACGAGACAATTAAAAAAAGAAGGCATGTTCATTTTCGAATTCATAATCCTAACAGTCTGATCTAGCAGTACTCAAGCATATGTAACCCCTCACGTTTATCCGTTGCTTGGGGCTCTACTGTTGACAAACTCCGATGCTTATGGGCGTGAGATAGGTGAACACGAGTGCCTACAACATGATTTTTAAAGTTACATAAACTAAAAGCAAATTTTGATAACACATATTATTATTATTATTAAGTTAGAAATAAGCAAATACGTCAAACAAAAAATTGCAAAATTCTAATCTCTAATGGTTATTAAATTTGTTAATGCAAAGGTATCTATTGCTATGGGCTAGGGTCACATTAGCTTACAACCAAAACGAGTTAGCTAGCGTACGGTCACAATATGGAATGGAGGGGCAGACCTGTCGAGTTTATCATTAGTAAGCTGATCAATATGTACATGAATTTATTACTACTATTTTTATTGCATTAATTATTGCGTAGCAACAGCACACCTCTAAACTTATCTATGTACCAATCCAAGCAAAGAATGTTTATTGGAACTCGAATGAAGTATACATACGTACAATACATACATATATTAATACTAGGAGATTTCAATCAATTCGAGATGAAGACTATTCCACGACTTTGACGCTGACGCTCATTAATTTTGAAGGTAGACGAGTATTGAATGAATTAAGAGGGATAAATATATTTCTGCAAAATGACTTGGAGGACATGATTTGCGTATGAAAAAAGTTATGTCATGCCCGATTTGTTAGATCCATTATTTAATTTTTTAATTATTATTGTTATTATTATACAATTTTTAAAAAAACAAACAAACAAATATAAACTATAAAATTCAATGAAAAGCTGGTGCCGGTAATTGTACACAATTTTCCCCAATTTTTTTGGCCTGGAGCTTAACTATCTCCACTTACTTTTTTTTTTTTTTTTTAAAAAAATTTCGCGTAGATATTAGAAAGTCAGAGGTTTGGTGATTTCTCATATATATCGGTAAGGAGTAATTAAATGAGACGTTGGTGCTGCAAACTTAATTGGTGCATATTTAATGGCTCAACGACCAAATTTAATTCGTATGTGACCTACCAACAATAAACAATATGGATTTAATTTTTGTTTGTGTGGGTTTCCAAACTCCAATTTGTGTTGCCTATACCGTATAAATAAATGTGGGAGAACTAACAGGCTACTCCGTATTTTATTTTGATTAAAGGTAGATAAGATTGGTGGTTTATTGTCCTTGTCATTTAAAACTCACTACATTCTTTTAAAGTTAAATGATTTCCTTAACTTCGTTTAGAATAGTTTTTTCTAATACGGATCGATGTAGTCTATATTATGAGTGAAAAATGATGTTTTTAACGTAAAAATAATATTTTTATGAATCGAATCAGATAGTAAATTCGTTTTTTAAAGTTGACTCATCGTATGAATTTTTTTTAAATTCTATACAACTTTGTGTGATGGTACGAATCAGAATAATTTATTGTTGATAGATCAAATTCGTTTATTACGTTTAAATTAAATATTACAGTGAAATCGTTTGGAAAGACAAGTATATTTCTATTATTATTATTTCGTTTTAGTTTTAAAATAACCTGCCCGATCGGATACTTTGGATGTGGTGTTCCGCCAAACAACCAACTTGATTTGGGTTTGATGGACCAAATTCTTTAGTTTTATTTAAATTAAATATTACAATAAACATTTTTTTTATTAAGTATATGATAAAAATAATAAATTTGTTCCGTTCAAATTATAATTCAGTGCTTTTGGAAAATAATAATTGAATCGAACAAATTGTAATAGAAAAAGAATATATCATATATGTTTTGATAAATAAAAACGGCGTGTTAATACTTAATGGTTAAATACAAAGGAGCCCCCGTATGGCTTGGGATGGACCTACCCACAATGCACATGGTACAAGTCGGATTATAGTGTTTTTGGCACACTTCTTTTCTTTGATTTGATGAGTTCGTGAAATGTTTTGAATGCCGTGTTCGTTAGTTTTGACTCGCAGAGTTTTCACCATTCAAGTACTCATCATGATTACCTATTATTGTCTTTAATAAAATAAAAAAAATGAGCTCTAAGTCTGATCGATTCTTGATTTAAAAAGATTTTTAATCTTGTAACTTGTATTTCTTTTTCATGTTTGATATGATTACGATGAATTTTCATTTCTAATCATGTAATTTTTATTTTTCTTTTCGTTTTTTGCTTTTTTGACTCGAATATATCGTTTTTTAAAGTCAAAAATGAAAAACATACAAGTCAACTATCAATAATGGAAAAAAAAATTATATAAATCATATTATTAAAAAAAAAACATATAAGTTGTCAGAATAAACCCAAAATATAAATTCACCATTAATATACTTAAATTAGATATAGAAAAATAAAATTATATAACGAAAATTTATGTAATTTTCGAAGTCAGATAATAATTGCACTTTTTAATGCAAACATACTCGACATGGACGTAAATATGTGAAGAAATCAATGCTGCATATTTATTTGTACTCGTGGACTTTATTATGCTAGTATTGAGTATTGCATATCGATTCATTATTTTAGTTATAAAATAATTAATATGTTTTATAATAATAAATAACAAATCAATAATAAAAATAATATGCATACATTTTATATATAGACTTAACTAAATAAATGTGAAGGTGGATTTTGAAATTGGAAGATTTAGAATTCAATGTATTTCAATTTCATTAATTACTATTTGTATAAATGCAATGTATTTCAAATTATTACATAATGAAGTCTTTTCCAATTTATTTATATTTAAAAAAATCCAAAACACGGCCTAAATAATCATTGAAGTATTTACAAAAAGATTAAGGTTTGATGATATAAATTAATGTGAAGGGTAATTGGTTTGATGATGTAAAGGAACATAATTTTGGAGTGTAAAAAGTGTTCATAAATTTTTTCATTTAGATGTTAAATTACCATAATCATATTTGAAGAATCAGAATCATCGCGTTACTCAAAATTCAGGGTTAAAAAAAGAAACTGCTTTTTAAGTGAAATTTGAATAATCATTTATTTTTAGAGATTATAGAAACTCTCTCAATTATTTAGAGATTATAGAAACAATTAAATTATTTAGAGATTATAGAAACTCTCTCAAATTTAAAATTAACATATTTAAAACCAATACGTCTCAAATTCCACCAACAAAAAAATCCTATAAAAAAAAATCATCGTTTTCAAAAAAAAAAAAAAAAAAAAAAAACTCATGAGTCATAATCTTCGTCAAAACTTTTATTTTCAATTTTGAGATTTATGTATTTAAAATTTGCACTTTATTCTTAAATTTATCATATATGTGTGTTATTTAGTCTATTTATTAGAAAAATTAAAATAGTTTTTTTTTTTTACTTTTAATCTCATATTAAATTCATTTAAATTTTGCAAAACTTAAAACTTGCTTCACGTTTTTAGAATATTATTACTATATTATATTATTGGTGGAAACTGGTTCAAATATAAATAATTTAATTGTTTCCTAATAATTTAACCATAAATAAAATAAATCAAAATACAAAGGATTATCTTCCAAAAAGGCAGAGCCCTGTGACCCGCTGCATTTAGTGAATGTTCTGCATCTGCATTTGGGTGGATGAAGATGAAATAATCGTCAGTATATGGCTTCGCTCGTCCCAATTTGAAACCTTCAAAATCTATCTATTCTATATCCAAAAATATTAGAGATTAAGATCCGAGGGAAAGCACAAACCTTAAACAAAAATCATTGTACAGTTAAAAGAGGATAAAGGTGCCCATGCAAAATCAAGATATTTTATCGAAAATTCCAACCTGTCTGTTCCTAGTTTATGATTCGCAGTAAAGTTTAATTTCGGAAAAGTTTTGTATAATGACATCAATGGCCACTGCTTCTGCCGCTAAAACTTCCGTTTCTCCTCACAACCCGCTTCACTTCACCCCTGTAAGTATCATCTTCTACACATCAACATTTTTGTGCCAGTGTTTTCATTTTCTTGAATAAACGAGCGAAACACATCTAGTATCATGTTTTTACGGGATAAGAATGCGTATAATCTTTTCTTTTATATGTCTTTTGATTCGTGACTTTTATTCTGGGTTCTGTTTTTGTTTTCATTTTTTGTTTGGGTTATGAAGATTGAAGAGGGTAATGAAGATGAGGAATTTCAGCAAGGACTAAACAGTTTCAGAGCTACAACGCCAAGTGAACATTTGGAGAAAAGAAACAGTGATTATAAGCACCAGGCGAAGCCATTGCATTCTGAGAAAACTAGAGGCAAGGGGTCTTCGAGAAAGAGGCAAGAAGGTGATGATTTGACTGGGGTTTTGTGCAGCAAGTGCAGGCCTAGCAATCGGGAGAAAATTTTTTCGGTTCCTAATTTGGAAAATAATGGAGTTTTCAAGCAGTCTATGGTTAGTCCAAATGCGATTTTGAGGTCCGTTTTGGGTTCTCTTGGGAAGAAAAGCCCACGGCTGTCAGATGGCAGCGGGGGCGGCGGCCCCGCTGTGTCAAGGGAGGAGCATTTGAAGAATGCGGTGGCTGAGCTCTCAAATAAGCTCATTCAAGCCACTAGAAAGAGGGATGAGGCCATTCTTGAATCTTCTAAGTTGAAGTCATCAATGGCTGAGCTTGAGAAGAAGCTTAATAAGCTGGAAATTTACTGCCATAGCTTGAAATCTGGGCTTGAAGTTTGTGGCAATGGTAATAATTCTCATTATCAAAAGCATCCGAAGTCTCCTTCTAGTGTGAATTATCAGTGTATTAAAGTTGGCGATCAAGAAAAAGTGATTCAACATTTCTTGGTTTTAGTCTCTGAGGCAAGATCGTCCGTTCGGATTCTGAGCCGGGCTTTGTCTCATCAGATAAGGCAAATGGGGGTAAAAGTGTTTGATAAGATTTCGTTGCTTCTCCAACCTTATGATATAAAGATTTCATTTTCAAGAAATCCAAGAGCCTTACATTTCTACATGGAAGCTTTGTTAAACAGGGCACTTTTTGAAGATTTCGAATCCATCGGGTTTCAAAAGAGTGCTTCGAATCAAATTCTGAATCCGATGGATCGTTGTGAAGCGAATTTTGCCATGTTTGCTCGGTTGCAAGGGTTGACATGGGAGGAGGTGTTGAGCAATGGAACCAGGCATTTTAGTGAAGATTTCAGCAAGTTCTGTGACAGGAAAATGAGTGAGATTGTAGCTATGTTGGGTTGGAACAGGGCGTGGCCTGAACCACTTTTGCAAGCATTTTTCGGAGCTTCTAAAGCCGTGTGGCTGGTGCACCTTTTGGCTAATTCGGTGCACCCGGGTTTATCCATTTTCAGAGTCGACAAAGGGGTCAGTTTCGATCCAATTTACATGGAGGACATAAATGTAGATAAGGTTAAAATGCTAATACCTACAATGATTCGAATCATGGTGACTCCCGGATTCTATGTGTATGACAATGTGATAAAATGCAAGGTTCTTTGCAGTTATTATAACAACGGTGGTGGCATCGGTATGGACTCCACAGACAAGGGTTCAACCCCTTCTCCTTCTTAAATATGCAACTTGGAATAGAATCTTGATTGATGAAAAACTTTTTATATGTTTTGATTTGATGTATAATATTTGATTTTATACTCGAGATTGTGTCGAGTAAAAAAGGGTTTTTTGGCCGTTCTTGTCTTTGTTCGCATGACTCTACTATGGTCAATATGCTAGTTTTATCAGTCTTACGTTTTGGATCGATGGTAAAAATGCTTGGCACTGCGCTAACATCAAACAGTGGCATGCATTCGATCTACAAATAGTTTCAAAATGGAGCATTTCGTGAGGAGGGTTGTTGGATTCTTGGGATAAAACGATCGACCACACCACAACATTAGTTACTGTACGTGAATCAGAACATTGAAATTTGATGTTTGAGCAAGATTACAATTTTTGAATTTACATCATATTATCATTAACTAAAAATGTTGGCATAGCAATATCATTGCGCTGAATGTTGCACCTTTTGGCGCAAGACGTTTGATGAAATCCACGTATGGATTTGAAGTTGTTCTTTTGTTGTCTATGTGTTAGTAATGCTTGCCTGGTGGGTGACGGCATGTTAGTGGGACTGTCACTTTTATTTTATGGTGCATATTTGTGGAATGTGGACAAAACTTTACAACTCATGTAGCTAAGGCAGTTTTGGGAGGGCAAGAATAATTGGTGGGGGTATTAAAGGCATCGTCAGATTAGTCAAACGCACGTGCCTGGACATCTTTCTTGTAAAACAAGAGCAACAACTGCTCTTGTGGAGTAGCTCCATACAAAATGATCAACACTTGTTTAGTTCTCAAAATCCGCGCATAATTTAGGTTGAAGATACATTTCGAGAGAAAATAAAGGGTGGGTGGACGAGAAGGAAATTGACAAGATTAAAGGTGAACTAAAGCCGCCGTTACAGATTACAACATACAAATCAGAAGCTCACACGAATCATTTCATCATCTTTACACAAAAACAATCTCAGAATGCAGCATCCGAATCTGTGTTATACCACCCAAGTAAGCAGCCAATTCTCAACTTTTGAGTTGTTTTGCGGCGTTATCAAGACGGGCATCTACTTTTCTTTTCTTGCATTCACCTGTTATCCTCATAACATAAGCAATATAGCCATCTACATCAAATTTCCTCTTGCACCTAGCATAATTCATGTATCGTATTTTCCCGAAAATTGGTCGCTCGCTCCACCCCTATAACCATCAAACAACCCATGGTGTTAAATTGGAATAACACGCTTGGAAAATTTGAATTTAGGATAACCTTTACTCATTCTAACACAATATGTTCACAAATTGCATCCCCTAGGCATCCAAAACGGGAAGTAATCCCAATCCCAAGTACCAACAATGAGAAGCTAAAAAATCTCACAGCAAAAGAGTGCAATTCAATAACATCAAATAAAATTCAGCACCATATACCAGATATGCTGTCGAGCCCCAAGCCCATGCAAAGCAATACTCTACCTGATAAGTTGAAGTTGCACTAGCAACAGCTTCATAAACCAATGTGGGATGTTACCAGTAATGCTACTACTACGAGTGACAGCCGTGTGTACAATGATAGATTAGCTTCAAACAGAATGAAAAAACTGCGATAATTAACTTGGTAATCTTTAAAGAATCAAAAGACCGGATATACCTGGTCATGTACTCCGCATATTGACCACATGCATCCGACATAACCATTTGGATCCCTGCCGTCTATTTGATGCTGCAACAGAAACATATGATAAAAAAGGATGATCATCTACAAACCAGTACTCAACCAAAATGAATAATACCTTATCGTTTAAGTATATTGATATTGCAAGAGCTTCCTCTGGCCCAGTAGTCCATTCAAGAATCTTTTTCGCCCAATACATCCTGCATTTATTCCTAAACCATCAACACCTTCTCAAAGCAAAATTAATGTAGAACAAATTTGCTAATTAACTATGAAAGCAGAAAGCTAAAGGCTTGTCATTGATTGTCCACAGATAATAGTGAAGGGAATTTTAATTCTGGTCTGACCTTGGTCCAGTTTAGTTTGTTCCTTGTCACGTATTGTCCAAAACATGCTCAGGGCTTCCAAAAGGAAAAAGGTCACTTCACTCAATATACTCTGGAATAAGCCATTTACGTTATAATTTGAGAACCAACAATTCTCTCTTGCACCTTGGTTGACACAACAACTATGCAAGTTTAGTTAAGATCATATGCTCGCTCGGATACAGGTCCAAACATGATCAGAATAGCAGAATAAGAATCCAAATGCCAAAAGATTCAAGAAATAGCAGTGTCAAGGAAAATCAAAGGCATGATAAGAGAAAATAACAGGTATGTCACGATGCCAGTCACCAGAAAACAAAGATGCATCGAACCACCTTTCAAACCATAAAAGATAAGAACACGAGATATGGTCCTCGAAAAATGACTTGCCTCATGAAACCATGCATCTTCCCAAAATGAACCATTTCTAACTGAGCGGCATTCCAAAGCTGAAAGCATGTGGTGGAAGGAACAGTGAGAAAGATACGTGACATTAATGCATACATAGCAGTATGAACTAAGTAAAGGTAATTCTAACTTAAAATTATCATTAAATACTAGAAATACAAGCACAAAACATCGTAATTAAATAAAATCCCAGCAGTAGCAGCTATCACTCACCAGATCAGCAGTCTGTGCCTTCTCCAATTGCTCTCTCCTATAAAAGAAAAAATTGTGCATCATCAGTCGAACAATAACAAATGAATCCACCGAGTCCCAAATAAGAGAAAACCACTCACATGTAGAAATGCTCCCGTTTATCAGAGGCATGGTCCATCAAAGTCTTGCGACCCACTCCCATGCACCTTGTAATGAATCATAATGTGGCTGGTAGAAGCAGAAATTATCGGCAAGCTCTCTCCGAACAATCAATTCCTCCAAGAATGCGTCAACTGCCTTCAAAAGAGTAATCATCAAAAGTTTTATATCAGTAACAACACAGGTGGACAACACTTTAGAGATGAAACACCAGATCACATCAGTCAGCATCTAGATCAATATTGCTGCACTAAATTTAGTACAAGTCGCTGTTATATAATTAACAATGACAATAAACTAACTCAGACTATCAGAAGAAATTTTACAAAGCATATAATATTTAAGCTACTAACTTTGAACACCAATATTTGAATGGAGAAATTTGACCACAAACCTCAGGACAAATCTTCCGAACTTTGCGTGCCTCCAACGCAAAACGCTGTGCTGATATCTTTCCAAAGTGCAAATATGGGGAAAGGCCAGACAGCCCTTAGGGTTTGAGTGGATTATTTCTTTCTGAGTTATAATTTTTCAATTTTGTAGTCAAAAACCCATTTTTCTTCCCCAGTAGTATTTCTATTGCAGCTTCTTCACCTGGATCACACCATTCAAGTTCTGGAACTTCTGCTCCTTGCCTAGGTGTACAGTAAGATAAACACCAGCCACAGAAGCTAAATAGACCGGATAATAAAAAAGGAGCTCGGTATCTCACCTTAGAGCATTTGTAATGAGGTTTTCCCAATCCAAATCTTTACTCGAGGAAGCCCATTTTCTTTTAGGAGATGTGAGTTCAGGAAACTCAATCAGAAATTCGGGAAGTTTTTTGTTTATTTTACCCCACAGGGTCCTAGCACCATATTCCACTTTATCTGATGCCACCCAAACAGGCACTATATTGTGTGAATCAACTTCATGAACTGATACTGATTCGTTCACCCTCTTGCATATTTCATCTTTCCAATGCTGAACCTCTCGCAGAGGTGAAAAGTCTGTTACCAAGAGTGACGCACCACATTCCTTGAGGAAATTCGGAATGGTGTCCATAGCCTCACCCTATAAGTCAAGTTAATCAAAACATTGAATCAACTTAGAAAAACAATTAATCTTCAGTAATCCTCCAGTCCAATCCGACAAACAAATCAATCATCGCAGAGTTGTGAAAGTTATTCAAATGCATACATGACATGCAAATAGAAAGGTATATGATGCTAAAATCATTAATACAAGTGATGAATCCAAGAGATGAGCACACAACCAGTGACTGACTGGGGGGGGAGTCCAACTAAATAAAGAAAAGTTTCATGCATAAATGGACAGTTACAGGCCAACTTGCGTATTCTTTTCATTAGGTATTTTTTTTAACTCTATGGATGATAGTAAAAATGTATAATATAAATATTAATTTGCTTCCTGTCATTCCAATATTAGAGTTCAAAGGCACCCTAACACACCAACATAAATGGTTTGAGTTTCTAGAATTTTAATTGAGCGAGTGCTCGACGATGGTCTTATGTTTATCAGGGGAAAAAAGCTTCAAATGCATGCATACAAGGATATCAAGTGATCCATAGCGACCCCTATGCATTAGTTGAAAGTCACCAACCCTAATACATATTTCCTCAGCAATCACAGCAAAAATAATACAAAGAAGATCTATTACAATATCAACTCATTGCAAGGTAAAAAAATCTCTTACATCGCACAAGGTAAACAACTCTTCTTGGATTGACCACTTGGTCAGAAAACATAACATAAAGCCCACAAAGTTATTAGTTCTATTTATACCACCTCATTACTTTCCTAGAAGGAAAGAAACCTAAAATTAGTTAACACTTGTTTAAAAGTAGCTCTAGAGTGAAATGAACCATGACCGCTTAAAATTACAAGATAAAAGTTACATCTTAAGCTCAAGGTCTTGTAAGTATAGTAAAACATAACACAATTAAGTTCCTAACCTTGGCTAAAATTTCTGAAAGCTCATTCAAGCAGGTCAAAGTTTGTGCAGCATGAGAATGCAAACACGTGATCAAACTAAGTCTTTTAGTATGAACAATAATTACATGCTACTGTTCACAGTGCGCACTACAACTCCATTCCCATTTACGTTGTCTGGTCACGAATTAATTAGAGATCATTTACTAAACTAATAATGCCGAATTTTCGATGGAAGAATGAGAAAAAACAAATTTTTAGAACAAATTTTCTAAAAAACAAGTTTCACGTTGAAAAATCATTCAATCCCCACATAACCCCAAACAAATTACGGATCTGCCCGCAGATAAATTATCACTAGGGATCGGAGACAGCACAAAATTTTGCATAAACAAACGCATAAAATGCGACGTACCTGAAACAAGAAAAAATGTGTATATTCAGACTTTGTCGAAGACGAGAGTGCAATTTACGGAGACCCCTCAGCTTAAACCCAAAATGCCGAGCCTTGGCACCCTTAAACTGATGGAACAAATTAAAGACTATGGCCACCAGCACATCCCGTTGGATGGCCTGAGAAGCGGCATGGATCAAAGCCCAGTTGTCCTACAAGAAGTGGAGGGAAACTGAAAGCTTCACACTTGTGGTATAAGACACGTAAGAGGCTTCTAATACCTATCTAATTGTTTTCATTCATATATTTCAATTTATTATATGATGTCTGGTGAGTCCATCTGGGCCTGATAATAGCTTTTATAATTACTGGTTGGCCCAAATTTAAAGAGACCATAGCCCAAACCAAGTTATACAAAATATCTATATAGGAAGCCCAAACAATTTGATCCGTTGCTTTCTTCCATGGGCCATAGCTCATCTAGAAAAATTAAGAGTTCATTAATTATTGTTCTTAAAAATATTTATATTCAAAATTTTAACTTCTCACACGTCAAATTTTATGCTAGCTGTTCCTTAAAACTATTTGTTATTTATATTTTTAAAAAAATTCTTATTTTGATTTACATATACGTTTGATTTATGTTCCGTAAGCATAATAAAGTTTTAAAATTATATATTGTGAAGCGTATTAATTATGCCACGATTAGGTTGCATTGTATTAATTATTGTATCTAATTAATTTTACTACAAAGGAATCTCACTTCTAATTGAGTTTTTGAGTAAGTTATGGGAGGACCCATACTACTTTATCATGTGTTAATAATCATTTAATGCTATGTAATTAATTATGGTTAATCTCTTATTATATAATAATAGCAGCTACTTTTTCCACGCCTTTCATGCATTTAATTATTTAATTAATCCATTTAAATATTTGATTTTAAATAATTAATTATGTAGATTTATTAAAATAAATATATGAGATGAGACGTGGGATTAAATTTAAATAAACATATAAAAATAATAATTCACGCTGATGCACATTAAATTATGACTCAAAGTACGATCGTCATGCAAACAAACAACTCACGAAGTAAACAACTTAATTAGTTGGCTACAACTAATTACATATTATTTAATATTATTATTTCATTTTCGCTTCTTTTTTTCAGCATCAAAAAATCGTTTATAGATTTTTCTTTCTTAAAGAATATAATTGCCTTTATAAGAATTTAAGTCACTTTATTAACACTAGTTATATCGATTGATAATCCTACAATTACTTATTTTAAACTAACTAAAAAAACAAAAACTAATTATAAGGGCAGTTGATAAGACTAATTATAAGGATTTCGTATCGAAAAATATATTTTTTTATTTAAGTTTTTTTTAAAAAAATTAAAAAGTTCAGAAAGCCATGAAATTTCAAGAACTGGGCATCGAATTTGGAGGGCTATATACAAATCAGCGGTGTTTTTTCACGGCGGATCTATAAGCCGAAACTGAACCCCAAAATTTAGCCACCCTCCTCTGCCGCCTCCAAACTCCGACTCCTCCACGCCACGCCACCCCACCCCACCGTGCGCATCACCACACTCCACAATATCACACCACTGCGCACAGCACAACCACTCCACACCGCGCACAGCACGGCACTCTCCTCCGGTCACCGCCTCCTTCTTTTGGCTCCATGGCAAGTGGACAACCCACTTTAATAAGTGTCCGCATTCTTCATTTCTCCACCGGTACCAAACCCAAACTTCTCATGCTTAGTTACAACTTAGCTTTCACCACCAACGAACCTAATCATTTCAACCATTTATTCTTTTCACTATTTTGGCCTCATATTGCACACAATTAATTACTAATTCGATTTCTTAATCTTTGACACACATCTCATGGATCCATCATATCTCGTCTTCTGCCATCCATTGTTCCATGTATATGTATATGGATTACATGACCCATCATATCATCTTTCTTTTCACCGGCCCCAATAAGCAACAAATTATTAAAAAAAAGGAAAAAATTGAAAGAAAAGGAAAAGGAAAAAGAGGCCATGAGTTTGGTATGTTGGTTAATTGGCTCACATTGACATGTTTTAATATCTGAGATACCACTTATGTTTTCTTTTCAATATAATGATGAATATGTTGTCGTTATTTTTCGATGTACACTGGGTGAATCTCCGAGTTAATGTTATAGCATGTAAATCACGTTAATCAGATAAAAATAATCAAACTTATGATGTTCATTGGGAGTTGCACAACTTATGTTTCTTATTTCACTGAAAAATAGCTTAAGCGCATTATATAATACTGAATTTATGTAATATTCACAAATGTGTAATGTATTGGCAAGGATTAAGCGTTTGCATGCCTTTTTTTTTGGGGCGTTAAATTGATCAATTTATTTGTTGTTAATTAATTATATTTTAATTACAGAAATAAATACGATGTTTGACTTTCAAACTGGAATAGGAGGCAAATATACGAAGCAAAGAATTTGGTAAAGATGACATAAAGAAAGAAGGCTTTTTGTAATAATAATATGAAAAGATCATTACTCCACATGCACTATCCAGAAGCTAGAGAAACGAAAAGACAAATAAAGCAATAAAACACGTGAAACAACAGTATGGAACATCGGCCTCGCACCCAAATTAAATAAATTCATTAAAGCAAACATATATAACTATTTAATAAAATACAGTACTGAACATCTTCTTCTTCTTCTTTTTTTTACTCCAAAGGTTAAGAATTAAATAATATGATTAGTACATTCATCAATTTTGATATATAAGATTATTGTCATCAAAAATGTATTTGTAATAAATTTAGAATTTAAAATTTTGGCCAGAAAGTGTAATGTTTTGAAAATTATGTACAGTAAAACTAGAACGATCAAATATTTATACTCGCACTATTCGAGCTACCGGCATATACTCCCTCGTAGTAATTTTTGTATACATTTTTTCCACCACAAGAAATATGACGTGGACTCAAATAAAAGGATCTCATAACTTATAATTATCAAATTTTATAATTCAATTGTATTTGATGTGAGTGAAGTCCAAACGTATTTCAGATGTATAAATGTGAACATGCTGTTGAGAGATGTCTAAGTTCATGGAATAAATTATGATTAAAAATTCGATTTTTCTTACTAATATTTTTTCGAGCGGATCTGTTAGATAAAGTTTGCCTATTACAATTTACCTAATTACCATAGTTTGGATTTTACTGCGTTAGTTTGAAAGGTTATTCAATACAACCAAATAATAAAAGCGGTAAGTTCCATCGTAAAAAGAAATTAAAAGAAAACATATACCACAGCTGGGGCAAAATAGTAGCAAGATTTATTTGAGAGACAATATGTAGTTGATCTTACCTTAGCAAAATCTTTAGAAACATTTGAAAAGGAATAAATAAATTTTCAAAAACAAAGCATATAAATAGTTTTGTCGTCGTACATTAATGATTATACCCACCAAATATTTTGCCATATTACTCGTGGGGAATGAAATTAAACAAAAGCATAAGGTAAAAAAAATGTATTCCCCTACGTACATATATAGTATATTATTATATTATATTTAAAAAAAATAAAGAAAGATTTGAAATAATATTGTGCTAATAATGTGTAGTTGGTGAGGGGTCAATGTTAAATAAGCTTTTTATGTTTTGACAAACCTCCGCCTGCCGACAACCATTTTGTCTCTCCACTAAAATAGGCAATTACAATATGACATAAAGCCAAATTGAAAGGTATCATAATACTCTCTTACTTCAAAAAGTTTCTTCTTTTTCATTCATTTATGTTGTGTGGTGAAATCTGCTCTCCAGGTCGGTTGATTCATTATTTTTAAGGTCATTCCTTGCACGTATTGTATTATTGTAAGATAAATTTGCAAACTAATATGGCGAAATCTATTGTACATCATCAATCAAGAGAAAATAAGAGGGAATTATATAAAAATAAATTTTCTATAGGAGTATATATGCTTTGATTGTTACTACACACACTAAAATTTATCGTTAAATCGCGATTTCAAATAACGAAATTATAAAAAATAATCGAACTTATCGATTCATGAATCAACACAACTACTTGTTAATTGTAAGTTATCCTAAGAAACCAAAAAGATTCATAATTTTTCACTTAGCTTTATATGAAAACCGTAATAATTAAAAATGTAATATCTATAAGGGGGATCCAAGATGATGAATTATAATGAGTCTACCATGTATGAAAGACGTTTTACTTGAACCCAAATGATGATCACTCAATTTCTAATGATTCCATCCATTTTGTGCATGTCACTGATCGTATATTACCATGCATGGCTTGAAGTTGTAATATATATTTACCCAAACAAATGATATATATTTCGATTAAAGAATCATTAAAGTACGTAATAGTAACTATTTTCATACTCGACATGACGGAGGAGAACCATATATTTCCATTTTATTACAAGAAAGATGATATTTTTTTTTATATCCTAATCCAGGGATAGGAAAGATTCGAACTTGAGTCAATACATGAGGAATTACGGTGAGACCATTGAGCCAAGCTCTCGGTCTCCAACGATGATATTTTTCCAACACTAGAAATTTTCAAGAATAAATCAAAAAAAGTTGTAATACAAAAATAGGATCTACATATCACCCGGGGGAGTCCAAAAAATAGAACGAGTTCATGATTGTTATCAAATCGATCTCCATCGTCCATTTTTTTCATCCTGTCCAGCGTGCCCATGATCAAACGGGTCCTCTCGCAACCTTTACAGAGAAATGATAATCCTCTGACCTTGCACGAGCAATACGATCGCCAACTTTTGAATGTTTAAAGGAGAAGCGACCCGATGAATTATAATATGATTTGAATTTGAGGGCCATATTTAACTACCGAAATTTGGAAAAAGACTTCCACTTCGTTCGTCGTGGGGCTAGACTTTTCAAGAACATGTGGTCTGGGGGTAGGGATGAGACAGCACCATTTTGAATTGCTGCTCCAGCTCTACACGTAGGTTGTCTGAGTTCCGAGGTTGTTGATTAAGGTAACAAAGCTCCGTTCCTTGGTCCGCCTGTCGAAATATCCAAACAACCTCATCGATGTTTTCTTGATCCATTACCGTCTCCTGATTTGATGGACTCCGATCTTCTCATGGAGGTCTTGCCATTTTAACAATGCCCGTGTCATAGGCTTCTGCCATCAAAGAATAAAAACTTATGTTATGGCTCATTCATTTTGCATTTAGAATTGGATGCCAGTCGATGGTGAGAGCCAAGATTAACTAAGAATCATAAATCATCCGCAACAAGTACTCGATCAACCTACCAAGGTCATGGATTTGTTCACTTTTTCAAGAATCTATACTACAGTCTGTTAAATAAGGGATTCGATGAAAAAATATTTCATTTTAAGTTCTTGACACATATTAAATGGTTAATAGCCAACTTTTTGAGGGCAAGGTTAAAAAATAAATCGGCAGTCCCGGCATTGGCAAGTATCTAAAGCACCGTTCTTGTGAATTAGTAGGTATAATCTTAAATCAAAATTACCTAGTGCTGTTAAAAGAACGAGTCGAACCACCAAAAAACAAGTAAATTAGTAAATATTAAATGTAATGCGCCTAAAGATCGAGTATAACAGTCGGAGAAGAGCTCAAAATACTAGCGATACACATGAAACTGTGTAAAGAGACGAACGTTCATCAAATAAGAGCTGAAAATATCACGGGATAGACGTAACAATATAAAGAGATGAACGAGCATTCATCTAATTGTAACACTTGATTTCATGAACTATTAGACATTATCTAACAAACCTAAAATGATTTGGAATTAAAGAAGAAAACGAAAGTCTTTTTATCAATGAACTTTATCATTTCATCTCTAACGGAAAAATAGTGTTAAATACTCTGATTTTACATCATCAATCATAAGTTACAAACAAGCACCCGCTCTCTGATCCACAATCATTCTAAATTCCGACGTATTCCGTAGACAATAGGTGGCGAAATATAAACTGACCTACCGGTGGAAATGCGAAAGGAAGAAAACAAAGGAAATCTTACACAGAGGATGTATCAACAAAAACTTCATTGAGCACATCATCCTCACCATTTTCCAAGGTAAAAAGGCCGCCAGTTTCCTTATCATCGTCATCCGAATTTTCCAGTNAAATCTCATCATCAAAAAATATTCAATATTATCTTCAAATTATATATTTTGACATATTCAATCGAATTTGAGTATTTAAAAGGTAAAATCAAGTGTTTGTGAACTCGAATTATGTATTATTTGTATTAATTTAGGTATCACATTTTTGCTTCACGAATATCATCATCGGTGTCACTTAATATTAACTTCAAATTATATTTTGGCATCCTCAAATAATTGGATATGAGTATTTACGGGGTAAAATCATGTATTTATATACTCTAATTAGATACTCTGTGTACCAATTTAAGTATCACATTTTAACTTCACAAATGACACAATCAAAAGTCACTTAATATTACTTGAAACTTAAGTATTTTCTTACACATTTGAAGTATTCAAATAGCCAAATCAAATGTTTGGAACCCGAAAATAGGTATTTTATCGATCAGAATAAGTAATTTTTTTAATTCAACAATGAGTGAGAAACTGTGTTTTTTAAAAAATTAGATGACATGAATAAGTAATCTTAATGCATTTTCAATGAAAATACCAACAATTATTGAATTTATTGTGATAGCTCGAAGATCAAGTATTTTCTTACACATTTGGAGTATTCAAAGAGTAAAATCATGCATTTGGAACTCCAAAATAGGTATTTTCTTGGTCAAAATAAATATTTAATCTTATTTCATGATGGGTGATGATCTAAGNCGCAGAGGTGAAAAGTCTGTTACCAAGAGTGACGCACCACATTCCTTGAGGAAATTCGGAATGGTGTCCATAGCCTCACCCTATAAATCAAGTTAATCAAAACATTGAATCAACTTAGAAAAACAATTAATCTTCAGTAATCCTCCAGTCCAATCCGACAAACAAATCAATCATCGCAGAGTTGTGAAAGTTATTCAAATGCATACATGACATGCAAATAGAAAGGTATATGATGCTAAAATCATTAATACAAGTGATGAATCCAAGAGATGAGCACACAACCAGTGACTGACTGGGGGGGGAGTCCAACTAAATAAAGAAAAGTTTCATGCATAAATGGACAGTTACAGGCCAACTTGCGTATTCTTTTCATTAGGTATTTTTTTTAACTCTATGGATGATAGTAAAAATGTATAATATAAATATTAATTTGCTTCCTGTCATTCCAATATTAGAGTTCAAAGGCACCCTAACACACCAACATAAATGGTTTGAGTTTCTAGAATTTTAATTGAGCGAGTGCTCGACGATGGTCTTATGTTTATCAGGGGAAAAAAGCTTCAAATGCATGCATACAAGGATATCAAGTGATCCATAGCGACCCCTATGCATTAGTTGAAAGTCACCAACCCTAATACATATTTCCTCAGCAATCACAGCAAAAATAATACAAAGAAGATCTATTACAATATCAACTCATTGCAAGGTAAAAAAATCTCTTACATCGCACAAGGTAAACAACTCTTCTTGGATTGACCACTTGGTCAGAAAACATAACATAAAGCCCACAAAGTTATTAGTTCTATTTATACCACCTCATTACTTTCCTAGAAGGAAAGAAACCTAAAATTAGTTAACACTTGTTTAAAAGTAGCTCTAGAGTGAAATGAACCATGACCGCTTAAAATTACAAGATAAAAGTTACATCTTAAGCTCAAGGTCTTGTAAGTATAGTAAAACATAACACAATTAAGTTCCTAACCTTGGCTAAAATTTCTGAAAGCTCATTCAAGCAGGTCAAAGTTTGTGCAGCATGAGAATGCAAACACGTGATCAAACTAAGTCTTTTAGTATGAACAATAATTACATGCTACTGTTCACAGTGCGCACTACAACTCCATTCCCATTTACGTTGTCTGGTCACGAATTAATTAGAGATCATTTACTAAACTAATAATGCCGAATTTTCGATGGAAGAATGAGAAAAAACAAATTTTTAGAACAAATTTTCTAAAAAACAAGTTTCACGTTGAAAAATCATTCAATCCCCACATAACCCCAAACAAATTACGGATCTGCCCGCAGATAAATTATCACTAGGGATCGGAGACAGCACAAAATTTTGCATAAACAAACGCATAAAATGCGACGTACCTGAAACAAGAAAAAATGTGTATATTCAGACTTTGTCGAAGACGAGAGTGCAATTTACGGAGACCCCTCAGCTTAAACCCAAAATGCCGAGCCTTGGCACCCTTAAACTGATGGAACAAATTAAAGACTATGGCCACCAGCACATCCCGTTGGATGGCCTGAGAAGCGGCATGGATCAAAGCCCAGTTGTCCTACAAGAAGTGGAGGGAAACTGAAAGCTTCACACTTGTGGTATAAGACACGTAAGAGGCTTCTAATACCTATCTAATTGTTTTCATTCATATATTTCAATTTATTATATGATGTCTGGTGAGTCCATCTGGGCCTGATAATAGCTTTTATAATTACTGGTTGGCCCAAATTTAAAGAGACCATAGCCCAAACCAAGTTATACAAAATATCTATATAGGAAGCCCAAACAATTTGATCCGTTGCTTTCTTCCATGGGCCATAGCTCATCTAGAAAAATTAAGAGTTCATTAATTATTGTTCTTAAAAATATTTATATTCAAAATTTTAACTTCTCACACGTCAAATTTTATGCTAGCTGTTCCTTAAAACTATTTGTTATTTATATTTTTAAAAAATTTCTTATTTTGATTTACTTATACATTTGATTTATGTTCCGTACGCATAATAAAGTTTTAAAATTATATATTGTGAAGCGTATTAATTATGCCACGATTAGGTTGCATTGTATTAATTATTGTATCTAATTAATTTTACTACAAAGGAATCTCACTTCTAATTGAGTTTTTGAGTAAGTTATGGGAGGACCCATACTACTTTATCATGTGTTAATAATCATTTAATGCTATGTAATTAATTATGGTTAATCTCTTATTATATAATAATAGCAGCTACTTTTTCCACGCCTTTCATGCATTTAATTATTTAATTAATCCATTTAAATATTTGAGTTTAAATAATTAATTATGTAGATTTATTAAAATGAATATATGAGATGAGACGTGGGATTAAATTTAAATAAACATATAAAAATAATAATTCACGCTGATGCACATTAAATTATGACTCAAAGTACGATCGTCATGCAAACAAACAACTCACGAAGTAAACAACTTAATTAGTTGGCTACAACTAATTACATATTATTTAATATTATTATTTCATTTTCGCTTCTTTTTTTCAGCATCAAAAAATCGTTTATAGATTTTTCTT